>NW_027189371.1:0-20000 GCF_040958095.1 Procambarus clarkii
ATATTGCCTAAAGCATCAATATGACAGAAACAAAGAAAACGAGAAACAAAGAAAACGGGAAATATTGCCTAAAGCATAGAAACAAAGAAAACGGGAAATATTGCCTAAAGCATCAATATTTGGTTTAAATCACATAAGGGAAAGTTAAATGACAAACGTCCAAATATTGCCAAATTCGATGATTTTAAGTTTAAAACAAAATACTAGATAACTTGCTAAAAGTTATCGACCGTAGCTTCGAGACGAGTTTCGTGTTATTTAGATAATTAAAAAGCATATGAAAATGACGTTTCTAATACAAATGATAAAAATAACAATTTCTTCAACAGTTTTTACTATAGAGTTTCTGAAATTAAACTATATGCAATAAAAATTGGATTTCTCCCCTCATCAATCACTGTATTAACGAAGTACAAATAAATAAATCATCAAGCGGAGCTTCGTGTAATTAGATCATTAAAGAAGCATATGAAAATGACTTTTCTAATACAAATGATAAAAATAACAGTGTTTTCAATATAATTTTCTATAGAGTTCATGATTTTAAGCTTATACTACTTAAAGGAGATATACACGTAAAACCAGCTTTAATCCGGCTAAAACGTCGATATATGCAATAAAAATTGGATTTCTCTCCTTATCAATATGTTACTCTCTGTCTTATACATATAGGTAAATCATCAAGCACAGCTTCATGGTTTCTAGATCATTAAGGAAGCATATGAAAATGACGTTTCCAATACAAATGATGAAAATATCTATGTGAAGTCTATAGAGTTTACTATGGAGTTCATGATTTTAAGTTTTTATTATAAAGTCAAAATATTACTAAACTATATGGGTTTTTAGTACAAAACAGAAACAAAGAAAACGGGAAATATTGCCTAAAGCATCAATATGACAGAAACAAAGAAAAACGAGAAACAAAGAAAACGGGAATTATTGCCTAAAGCATAGAAACAAAGAAAACGGGAAATATTGCCTAAAGCATCAATATGACAGAAACAAAGAAAAACGAGAAACAAAGAAAACGGGAAATATTGCCTAAAGCATAGAAACAAAGAAAACGGGAAATATTGCCTAAAGCATCAATATTTGGTTTAAATCACATAAGGGAAAGTTAAATGACAAACGTCCAAATATTGCCAAATTCGATGATTTTAAGTTTAAAACAAAATACTAGATAACTTGCTAAAAGTTATCGACCGTAGCTTCGAGACGAGTTTCGTGTTATTTAGATAATTAAAAAGCATATGAAAATGACGTTTCCAATACAAATGATAAAAATAACAATTTCTTCAACAGTTTTTACTATAGAGTTTCTGATATTAAACTATATGCAATAAAAATTGGATTTCTCCCCTCATCAATCACTGTATTAACGAAGTACAAATAAATAAATCATCAAGCGGAGCTTCGTGTAATTAGATCATTAAAGAAGCATATGAAAATGACTTTTCTAATACAAATGATAAAAATAACAGTGTTTTCAATATAATTTTCTATAGAGTTCATGATTTTAAGCTTATACTACTTAAAGGAGATATACACGTAAAACCAGCTTTAATCCGGCTAAAACGTCGATATATGCAATAAAAATTGGATTTCTCTCCTTATCAATATCTTACTCTCTGTCTTATACATATAGGTAAATCATCAAGCACAGCTTCATGGTTTCTAGATCATTAAGGAAGCATATGAAAATGACGTTTCCAATACAAATGATGAAAATATCTATGTGAAATCTATAGAGTTTACTATGGAGTTCATGATTTTAAGTTTTTATTATAAAGTCAAAATATTACTAAACTATATGGGTTTTTAGTACAAAACAGAAACAAAGAAAACGGGAAATATTGCCTAAAGCATAGAAACAAAGAAAACGGGAAATATTGCCTAAAGCATCAATATGACAGAAACAAAGAAAAACGAGAAACAAAGAAAACGGGAATTATTGCCTAAAGCATAGAAACAAAGAAAACGGGAAATATTGCCTAAAGCATCAATATGACAGAAACAAAGAAAAACGAGAAACAAAGAAAACGGGAAATATTGCCTAAAGCATAGAAACAAAGAAAACGGGAAATATTGCCTAAAGCATCAATATTTGGTTTAAATCACATAAGGGAAAGTTAAATGACAAACGTCCAAATATTGCCAAATTCGATGATTTTAAGTTTAAAACAAAATACTAGATAACTTGCTAAAAGTTATCGACCGTAGCTTCGAGACGAGTTTCGTGTTATTTAGATAATTAAAAAGCATATGAAAATGACGTTTCTAATACAAATGATAAAAATAACAATTTCTTCAACAGTTTTTACTATAGAGTTTCTGAAATTAAACTATATGCAATAAAAATTGGATTTCTCCCCTCATCAATCACTGTATTAACGAAGTACAAATAAATAAATCATCAAGCGGAGCTTCGTGTAATTAGATCATTAAAGAAGCATATGAAAATGACTTTTCTAATACAAATGATAAAAATAACAGTGTTTTCAATATAATTTTCTATAGAGTTCATGATTTTAAGCTTATACTACTTAAAGGAGATATACACGTAAAACCAGCTTTAATCCGGCTAAAACGTCGATATATGCAATAAAAATTGGATTTCTCTCCTTATCAATATGTTACTCTCTGTCTTATACATATAGGTAAATCATCAAGCACAGCTTCATGGTTTCTAGATCATTAAGGAAGCATATGAAAATGACGTTTCCAATACAAATGATGAAAATATCTATGTGAAGTCTATAGAGTTTACTATGGAGTTCATGATTTTAAGTTTTTATTATAAAGTCAAAATATTACTAAACTATATGGGTTTTTAGTACAAAACAGAAACAAAGAAAACGGGAAATATTGCCTAAAGCATCAATATGACAGAAACAAAGAAAAACGAGAAACAAAGAAAACGGGAATTATTGCCTAAAGCATAGAAACAAAGAAAACGGGAAATATTGCCTAAAGCATCAATATGACAGAAACAAAGAAAAACGAGAAACAAAGAAAACGGGAAATATTGCCTAAAGCATAGAAACAAAGAAAACGGGAAATATTGCCTAAAGCATCAATATTTGGTTTAAATCACATAAGGGAAAGTTAAATGACAAACGTCCAAATATTGCCAAATTCGATGATTTTAAGTTTAAAACAAAATACTAGATAACTTGCTAAAAGTTATCGACCGTAGCTTCGAGACGAGTTTCGTGTTATTTAGATAATTAAAAAGCATATGAAAATGACGTTTCCAATACAAATGATAAAAATAACAATTTCTTCAACAGTTTTTACTATAGAGTTTCTGATATTAAACTATATGCAATAAAAATTGGATTTCTCCCCTCATCAATCACTGTATTAACGAAGTACAAATAAATAAATCATCAAGCGGAGCTTCGTGTAATTAGATCATTAAAGAAGCATATGAAAATGACTTTTCTAATACAAATGATAAAAATAACAGTGTTTTCAATATAATTTTCAATAGAGTTCATGATTTTAAGCTTATACTACTTAAAGGAGATATACACGTAAAACCAGCTTTAATCCGGCTAAAACGTCGATATATGCAATAAAAATTGGATTTCTCTCCTTATCAATATCTTACTCTCTGTCTTATACATATAGGTAAATCATCAAGCACAGCTTCATGGTTTCTAGATCATTAAGGAAGCATATGAAAATGACGTTTCCAATACAAATGATGAAAATATCTATGTGAAATCTATAGAGTTTACTATAGAGTTCATGATTTTAAGTTTTTATTATAAAGTCAAAATATTACTAAACTATATGGGTTTTTAGTACAAAACAGAAACAAAGAAAACGGGAAATATTGCCTAAAGCATAGAAACAAAGAAAACGGGAAATATTGCCTAAAGCATCAATATGACAGAAACAAAGAAAAACGAGAAACAAAGAAAACGGGAATTATTGCCTAAAGCATAGAAACAAAGAAAACGGGAAATATTGCCTAAAGCATCAATATTTGGTTTAAATCACATAAGGGAAAGTTAAATGACAAACGTCCAAATATTGCCAAATTCGATGATTTTAAGTTTAAAACAAAATACTAGATAACTTGCTAAAAGTTATCGACCGTAGCTTCGAGACGAGTTTCGTGTTATTTAGATAATTAAAAAGCATATGAAAATGACGTTTCCAATACAAATGATAAAAATAACAATTTCTTCAACAGTTTTTACTATAGAGTTTCTGATATTAAACTATATGCAATAAAAATTGGATTTCTCCCCTCATCAATCACTGTATTAACGAAGTACAAATAAATAAATCATCAAGCGGAGCTTCGTGTAATTAGATCATTAAAGAAGCATATGAAAATGACTTTTCTAATACAAATGATAAAAATAACAGTGTTTTCAATATAATTTTCTATAGAGTTCATGATTTTAAGCTTATACTACTTAAAGGAGATATACACGTAAAACCAGCTTTAATCCGGCTAAAACGTCGATATATGCAATAAAAATTGGATTTCTCTCCTTATCAATATCTTACTCTCTGTCTTATACATATAGGTAAATCATCAAGCAAAGAAAACAAGATATACAAGATATACAAAACTTCATGGTTTCTAGATCATTAAGGAAGCATATGAAAATGACGTTTCCAATACAAATGATGAAAATATCTATGTGAAATCTATAGAGTTTACTATGGAGTTCATGATTTTAAGTTTTTATTATAAAGTCAAAATATTTCTAAACTATATGGGTTTTTAGTACAAAACAGAAACAAAGAAAACGGGAAATATTGCCTAAAGCATAGAAACAAAGAAAACGGGAAATATTGCCTAAAGCATCAATATGACAGAAACAAAGAAAAACGAGAAACAAAGAAAACGGGAAATATTGCCTTAAGCATAGAAACAAAGAAAACGGGAAATATTGCCTAAAGCATCAATATGACAGAAACAAAGAAAAACGAGAAACAAAGAAAACGGGAAATATTGCCTAAAGCATAGAAACAAAGAAAACGGGAAATATTGCCTAAAGCATCAATATTTGGTTTAAATCACATAAGGGAAAGTTAAATGACAAACGTCCAAATATTGCCAAATTCGATGATTTTGAGTTTAAAACAAAATACTAGATAACTTGCTAAAAGTTATCGACCGTAGCTTCGAGACGAGTTTCGTGTTATTTAGATAATTAAAAAGCATATGAAAATGACGTTTCCAATACAAATGATAAAAATAACAATTTCTTCAACAGTTTTTACTATAGAGTTTCTGATATTAAACTATATGCAATAAAAATTGGATTTCTCCCCTCATCAATCACTGTATTAACGAAGTACAAATAAATAAATCATCAAGCGGAGCTTCGTGTAATTAGATCATTAAAGAAGCATATGAAAATGACTTTTCTAATACAAATGATAAAAATAACAGTGTTTTCAATATAATTTTCTATAGAGTTCATGATTTTAAGCTTATACTACTTAAAGGAGATATACACGTAAAACCAGCTTTAATCCGGCTAAAACGTCGATATATGCAATAAAAATTGGATTTCTCTCCTTATCAATATCTTACTCTCTGTCTTATACATATAGGTAAATCATCAAGCACAGCTTCATGGTTTCTAGATCATTAAGGAAGCATATGAAAATGACGTTTCCAATACAAATGATGAAAATATCTATGTGAAATCTATAGAGTTTACTATGGAGTTCATGATTTTAAGTTTTTATTATAAAGTCAAAATATTACTAAACTATATGGGTTTTTAGTACAAAACAGAAACAAAGAAAACGGGAAATATTGCCTAAAGCATAGAAACAAAGAAAACGGGAAATATTGCCTAAAGCATCAACATGACAGAAACAAAGAAAAACGAGAAACAAAGAAAACGGGAATTATTGCCTAAAGCATAGAAACAAAGAAAACGGGAAATATTGCCTAAAGCATCAATATGACAGAAACAAAGAAAAACGAGAAACAAAGAAAACAGGAAATATTGCCTAAAGCATAGAAACAAAGAAAACGGGAAATATTGCCTAAAGCATCAATATTTGGTTTAAATCACATAAGGGAAAGTTAAATGACAAACGTCCAAATATTGCCAAATTCGATGATTTTAAGTTTAAAACAAAATACTAGATAACTTGCTAAAAGTTATCGACCGTAGCTTCGAGACGAGTTTCGTGTTATTTAGATAATTAAAAAGCATATGAAAATGACGTTTCCAATACAAATGATAAAAATAACAATTTCTTCAACAGTTTTTACTATAGAGTTTCTGATATTAAACTATATGCAATAAAAATTGGATTTCTCCCCTCATCAATCACTGTATTAACGAAGTACAAATAAATAAATCATCAAGCGGAGCTTCGTGTAATTAGATCATTAAAGAAGCATATGAAAATGACTTTTCTAATACAAATGATAAAAATAACAGTGTTTTCAATATAATTTTCTATAGAGTTCATGATTTTAAGCTTATACTACTTAAAGGAGATATACACGTAAAACCAGCTTTAATCCGGCTAAAACGTCGATATATGCAATAAAAATTGGATTTCTCTCCTTATCAATATCTTACTCTCTGTCTTATACATATAGGTAAATCATCAAGCACAGCTTCATGGTTTCTAGATCATTAAGGAAGCATATGAAAATGACGTTTCCAATACAAATGATGAAAATATCTATGTGAAATCTATAGAGTTTACTATGGAGTTCATGATTTTAAGTTTTTATTATAAAGTCAAAATATTACTAAACTATATGGGTTTTTAGTACAAAACAGAAACAAAGAAAACGGGAAATATTGCCTAAAGCATCAATATGACAGAAACAAAGAAAAACGAGAAACAAAGAAAACGGGAATTATTGCCTAAAGCATAGAAACAAAGAAAACGGGAAATATTGCCTAAAGCATCAATATGACAGAAACAAAGAAAAACGAGAAACAAAGAAAACGGGAAATATTGCCTAAAGCATAGAAACAAAGAAAACGGGAAATATTGCCTAAAGCATCAATATTTGGTTTAAATCACATAAGGGAAAGTTAAATGACAAACGTCCAAATATTGCCAAATTCGATGATTTTAAGTTTAAAACAAAATACTAGATAACTTGCTAAAAGTTATCGACCGTAGCTTCGAGACGAGTTTCGTGTTATTTAGATAATTAAAAAGCATATGAAAATGACGTTTCCAATACAAATGATAAAAATAACAATTTCTTCAACAGTTTTTACTATAGAGTTTCTGATATTAAACTATATGCAATAAAAATTGGATTTCTCCCCTCATCAATCACTGTATTAACGAAGTACAAATAAATAAATCATCAAGCGGAGCTTCGTGTAATTAGATCATTAAAGAAGCATATGAAAATGACTTTTCTAATACAAATGATAAAAATAACAGTGTTTTCAATATAATTTTCTATAGAGTTCATGATTTTAAGCTTATACTACTTAAAGGAGATATACACGTAAAACCAGCTTTAATCCGGCTAAAACGTCGATATATGCAATAAAAATTGGATTTCTCTCCTTATCAATATCTTACTCTCTGTCTTATACATATAGGTAAATCATCAAGCACAGCTTCATGGTTTCTAGATCATTAAGGAAGCATATGAAAATGACGTTTCCAATACAAATGATGAAAATATCTATGTGAAATCTATAGAGTTTACTATGGAGTTCATGATTTTAAGTTTTTATTATAAAGTCAAAATATTACTAAACTATATGGGTTTTTAGTACAAAACAGAAACAAAGAAAACGGGAAATATTGCCTAAAGCATCAATATGACAGAAACAAAGAAAAACGAGAAACAAAGAAAACGGGAATTATTGCCTAAAGCATAGAAACAAAGAAAACGGGAAATGTTGCCTAAAGCATCAATATGACAGAAACAAAGAAAAACGAGAAACAAAGAAAACGGGAAATATTGCCTAAAGCATAGAAACAAAGAAAACGGGAAATATTGCCTAAAGCATCAATATTTGGTTTAAATCACATAAGGGAAAGTTAAATGACAAACGTCCAAATATTGCCAAATTCGATGATTTTAAGTTTAAAACAAAATACTAGATAACTTGCTAAAAGTTATCGACCGTAGCTTCGAGACGAGTTTCGTGTTATTTAGATAATTAAAAAGCATATGAAAATGACGTTTCCAATACAAATGATAAAAATAACAATTTCTTCAACAGTTTTTACTATAGAGTTTCTGATATTAAACTATATGCAATAAAAATTGGATTTCTCCCCTCATCAATCACTGTATTAACGAAGTACAAATAAATAAATCATCAAGCGGAGCTTCGTGTAATTAGATCATTAAAGAAGCATATGAAAATGACTTTTCTAATACAAATGATAAAAATAACAGTGTTTTCAATATAATTTTCTATAGAGTTCATGATTTTAAGCTTATACTACTTAAAGGAGATATACACGTAAAACCAGCTTTAATCCGGCTAAAACGTCGATATATGCAATAAAAATTGGATTTCTCTCCTTATCAATATCTTACTCTCTGTCTTATACATATAGGTAAATCATCAAGCACAGCTTCATGGTTTCTAGATCATTAAGGAAGCATATGAAAATGACGTTTCCAATACAAATGATGAAAATATCTATGTGAAATCTATAGAGTTTACTATGGAGTTCATGATTTTAAGTTTTTATTATAAAGTCAAAATATTACTAAACTATATGGGTTTTTAGTACAAAACAGAAACAAAGAAAACGGGAAATATTGCCTAAAGCATAGAAACAAAGAAAACGGGAAATATTGCCTAAAGCATCAATATGACAGAAACAAAGAAAAACGAGAAACAAAGAAAACGGGAATTATTGCCTAAAGCATAGAAACAAAGAAAACGGGAAATATTGCCTAAAGCATCAATATGACAGAAACAAAGAAAAACGAGAAACAAAGAAAACGGGAAATATTGCCTAAAGCATAGAAACAAAGAAAACGGGAAATATTGCCTAAAGCATCAATATTTGGTTTAAATCACATAAGGGAAAGTTAAATGACAAACGTCCAAATATTGCCAAATTCGATGATTTTAAGTTTAAAACAAAATACTAGATAACTTGCTAAAAGTTATCGACCGTAGCTTCGAGACGAGTTTCGTGTTATTTAGATAATTAAAAAGCATATGAAAATGACGTTTCCAATACAAATGATAAAAATAACAATTTCTTCAACAGTTTTTACTATAGAGTTTCTGATATTAAACTATATGCAATAAAAATTGGATTTCTCCCCTCATCAATCACTGTATTAACGAAGTACAATTAAATAAATCATCAAGCGGAGCTTCGTGTAATTAGATCATTAAAGAAGCATATGAAAATGACTTTTCTAATACAAATGATAAAAATAACAGTGTTTTCAATATAATTTTCTATAGAGTTCATGATTTTAAGCTTATACTACTTAAAGGAGATATACACGTAAAACCAGCTTTAATCCGGCTAAAACGTCGATATATGCAATAAAAATTGGATTTCTCTCCTTATCAATATCTTACTCTCTGTCTTATACATATAGGTAAATCATCAAGCACAGCTTCATGGTTTCTAGATCATTAAGGAAGCATATGAAAATGACGTTTCCAATACAAATGATGAAAATATCTATGTGAAATCTATAGAGTTTACTATGGAGTTCATGATTTTAAGTTTTTATTATAAAGTCAAAATATTACTAAACTATATGGGTTTTTAGTACAAAACAGAAACAAAGAAAACGGGAAATATTGCCTAAAGCATAGAAACAAAGAAAACGGGAAATATTGCCTAAAGCATCAATATGACAGAAACAAAGAAAAACGAGAAACAAAGAAAACGGGAATTATTGCCTAAAGCATAGAAACAAAGAAAACGGGAAATATTGCCTAAAGCATCAATATGACAGAAACAAAGAAAAACGAGAAACAAAGAAAACGGGAAATATTGCCTAAAGCATAGAAACAAAGAAAACGGGAAATATTGCCTAAAGCATCAATATTTGGTTTAAATCACATAAGGGAAAGTTAAATGACAAACGTCCAAATATTGCCAAATTCGATGATTTTAAGTTTAAAACAAAATACTAGATAACTTGCTAAAAGTTATCGACCCTAGCTTCGAGACGAGTTTCGTGTTATTTAGATAATTAAAAAGCATATGAAAATGACGTTTCTAATACAAATGATAAAAATAACAATTTCTTCAACAGTTTTTACTATAGAGTTTCTGAAATTAAACTATATGCAATAAAAATTGGATTTCTCCCCTCATCAATCACTGTATTAACGAAGTACAAATAAATAAATCATCAAGCGGAGCTTCGTGTAATTAGATCATTAAAGAAGCATATGAAAATGACTTTTCTAATACAAATGATAAAAATAACAGTGTTTTCAATATAATTTTCTATAGAGTTCATGATTTTAAGCTTATACTACTTAAAGGAGATATACACGTAAAACCAGCTTTAATCCGGCTAAAACGTCGATATATGCAATAAAAATTGGATTTCTCTCCTTATCAATATCTTACTCTCTGTCTTATACATATAGGTAAATCATCAAGCACAGCTTCATGGTTTCTAGATCATTAAGGAAGCATATGAAAATGACGTTTCCAATACAAATGATGAAAATATCTATGTGAAATCTATAGAGTTTACTATGGAGTTCATGATTTTAAGTTTTTATTATAAAGTCAAAATATTACTAAACTATATGGGTTTTTAGTACAAAACAGAAACAAAGAAAACGGGAAATATTGCCTAAAGCATCAATATGACAGAAACAAAGAAAACGGGAATTATTGCCTAAAGCATAGAAACAAAGAAAACGGGAAATATTGCCTAAAGCATCAATATGACAGAAACAAAGAAAAACGAGAAACAAAGAAAACGGGAAATATTGCCTAAAGCATAGAAACAAAGAAAACGGGAAATATTGCCTAAAGCATCAATATTTGGTTTAAATCACATAAGGGAAAGTTAAATGACAAACGTCCAAATATTGCCAAATTCGATGATTTTAAGTTTAAAACAAAATACTAGATAACTTGCTAAAAGTTATCGACCGTAGCTTCGAGACGAGTTTCGTGTTATTTAGATAATTAAAAAGCATATGAAAATGACGTTTCCAATACAAATGATAAAAATAACAATTTCTTCAACAGTTTTTACTATAGAGTTTCTGATATTAAACTATATGCAATAAAAATTGGATTTCTCCCCTCATCAATCACTGTATTAACGAAGTACAAATAAATAAATCATCAAGCGGAGCTTCGTGTAATTAGATCATTAAAGAAGCATATGAAAATGACTTTTCTAATACAAATGATAAAAATAACAGTGTTTTCAATATAATTTTCTATAGAGTTCATGATTTTAAGCTTATACTACTTAAAGGAGATATACACGTAAAACCAGCTTTAATCCGGCTAAAACGTCGATATATGCAATAAAAATTGGATTTCTCTCCTTATCAATATCTTACTCTCTGTCTTATACATATAGGTAAATCATCAAGCACAGCTTCATGGTTTCTAGATCATTAAGGAAGCATATGAAAATGACGTTTCCAATACAAATGATGAAAATATCTATGTGAAATCTATAGAGTTTACTATGGAGTTCATGATTTTAAGTTTTTATTATAAAGTCAAAATATTACTAAACTATATGGGTTTTTAGTACAAAACAGAAACAAAGAAAACGGGAAATATTGCCTAAAGCATAGAAACAAAGAAAACGGGAAATATTGCCTAAAGCATCAATATGACAGAAACAAAGAAAAACGAGAAACAAAGAAAACGGGAATTATTGCCTAAAGCATAGAAACAAAGAAAACGGGAAATATTGCCTAAAGCATCAATATGACAGAAACAAAGAAAAACGAGAAACAAAGAAAACGGGAAATATTGCCTAAAGCATAGAAACAAAGAAAACGGGAAATATTGCCTAAAGCATCAATATTTGGTTTAAATCACATAAGGGAAAGTTAAATGACAAACGTCCAAATATTGCCAAATTCGATGATTTTAAGTTTAAAACAAAATACTAGATAACTTGCTAAAAGTTATCGACCGTAGCTTCGAGACGAGTTTCGTGTTATTTAGATAATTAAAAAGCATATGAAAATGACGTTTCCAATACAAATGATAAAAATAACAATTTCTTCAACAGTTTTTACTATAGAGTTTCTGATATTAAACTATATGCAATAAAAATTGGATTTCTCCCCTCATCAATCACTGTATTAACGAAGTACAAATAAATAAATCATCAAGCGGAGCTTCGTGTAATTAGATCATTAAAGAAGCATATGAAAATGACTTTTCTAATACAAATGATAAAAATAACAGTGTTTTCAATATAATTTTCTATAGAGTTCATGATTTTAAGCTTATACTACTTAAAGGAGATATACACGTAAAACCAGCTTTAATCCGGCTAAAACGTCGATATATGCAATAAAAATTGGATTTCTCTCCTTATCAATATCTTACTCTCTGTCTTATACATATAGGTAAATCATCAAGCACAGCTTCATGGTTTCTAGATCATTAAGGAAGCATATGAAAATGACGTTTCCAATACAAATGATGAAAATATCTATGTGAAATCTATAGAGTTTACTATGGAGTTCATGATTTTAAGTTTTTATTATAAAGTCAAAATATTACTAAACTATATGGGTTTTTAGTACAAAACAGAAACAAAGAACACGGGAAATATTGCCTAAAGCATAGAAACAAAGAAAACGGGAAATATTGCCTAAAGCATCAATATGACAGAAACAAAGAAAAACGAGAAACAAAGAAAACGGGAATTATTGCCTAAAGCATAGAAACAAAGAAAACGGGAAATATTGCCTAAAGCATCAATATGACAGAAACAAAGAAAAACGAGAAACAAAGAAAACGGGAAATATTGCCTAAAGCATAGAAACAAAGAAAACGGGAAATATTGCCTAAAGCATCAATATTTGGTTTAAATCACATAAGGGAAAGTTAAATGACAAACGTCCAAATATTGCCAAATTCGATGATTTTAAGTTTAAAACAAAATACTAGATAACTTGCTAAAAGTTATCGACCGTAGCTTCGAGACGAGTTTCGTGTTATTTAGATAATTAAAAAGCATATGAAAATGACGTTTCTAATACAAATGATAAAAATAACAATTTCTTCAACAGTTTTTACTATAGAGTTTCTGAAATTAAACTATATGCAATAAAAATTGGATTTCTCCCCTCATCAATCACTGTATTAACGAAGTACAAATAAATAAATCATCAAGCGGAGCTTCGTGTAATTAGATCATTAAAGAAGCATATGAAAATGACTTTTCTAATACAAATGATAATAATAACAGTGTTTTCAATATAATTTTCTATAGAGTTCATGATTTTAAGCTTATACTACTTAAAGGAGATATACACGTAAAACCAGCTTTAATCCGGCTAAAACGTCGATATATGCAATAAAAATTGGATTTCTCTCCTTATCAATATGTTACTCTCTGTCTTATACATATAGGTAAATCATCAAGCACAGCTTCATGGTTTCTAGATCATTAAGGAAGCATATGAAAATGACGTTTCCAATACAAATGATGAAAATATCTATGTGAAGTCTATAGAGTTTACTATGGAGTTCATGATTTTAAGTTTTTATTATAAAGTCAAAATATTACTAAACTATATGGGTTTTTAGTACAAAACAGAAACAAAGAAAACGGGAAATATTGCCTAAAGCATAGAAACAAAGAAAACGGGAAATATTGCCTAAAGCATCAATATGACAGAAACAAAGAAAAACGAGAAACAAAGAAAACGGGAATTATTGCCTAAAGCATAGAAACAAAGAAAACGGGAAATATTGCCTAAAGCATCAATATGACAGAAACAAAGAAAAACGAGAAACAAAGAAAACGGGAAATATTGCCTAAAGCATAGAAACAAAGAAAACGGGAAATATTGCCTAAAGCATCAATATTTGGTTTAAATCACATAAGGGAAAGTTAAATGACAAACGTCCATATATTGCCAAATTCGATGATTTTAAGTTTAAAACAAAATACTAGATAACTTGCTAAAAGTTATCGACCGTAGCTTCGAGACGAGTTTCGTGTTATTTAGATAATTAAAAAGCATATGAAAATGACGTGTCAAATACAAATGATAAAAATAACAATTTCTTCAACAGTTTTTACTATAGAGTTTCTGATATTAAACTATATGCAATAAAATTTGGATTTCTCCCCTCATCAATCACTGTATTAACGAAGTACAAATAATTAAATCATCAAGCGGAGCTTCGTGTAATTAGATCATTAAAGAAGCATATGAAAATGACTTTTCTAATACAAATGATAAAAATAACAGTGTTTTCAATATAATTTTCTATAGAGTTCATGATTTTAAGCTTATACTACTTAAAGGATTAAACGTAAAACGTACACGTAAAACCAGCTTTAATCCGGCTAAAACGTCGATATATGCAATAAAAATTGGATTTCTCTCCTTATCAATATCTTACTCTCTGTCTTATACATATAGGTAAATCATCAAGCACAGCTTCATGGTTTCTAGATCATTAAGGAAGCATATGAAAATGACGTTTCCAATACAAATGATGAAAATATCTATGTGAAATCTATAGAGTTTACTATGGAGTTCATGATTTTAAGTTTTTATTATAAAGTCAAAATATTACTAAACTATATGGGTTTTTAGTACAAAACAGAAACAAAGAAAACGGGAAATATTGCCTAAAGCATAGAAACAAAGAAAACAGGAAATATTGCCTAAAGCATCAATATGACAGAAACAAAGAAAAACGAGAAACAAAGAAAACGGGAAATATTGCCTAAAGCATAGAAACAAAGAAAACGGGAAATATTGCCTAAAGCATCAATATGACAGAAACAAAGAAAAACGAGAAACAAAGAAAACGGGAAATATTGCCTAAAGCATCAATATTTGGTTTAAATCACATAAGGGAAAGTTAAATGACAAACGTCCATATATTGCCAAATTCGATGATTTTAAGTTTAAAACAAAATACTAGATAACTTATTAAAAGTTATCGACCGTAGCTTCGAGACGAGTTTCGTGTTATTTAGATAATTAAAAAGCATATGAAAATGACGTGTCAAATACAAATGATAAAAATAACAATTTCTTCAACAGTTTTTACTATAGAGTTTCTGATATTAAATTATATGCAATAAAAATTAGATTTCTCCCCTCATCAATCACTGTATTAACGAAGTACAAATAATTAAATCATCAAGCGGAGCTTCGTGTAATTAGATCATTAAAGAAGCATATGAAAATGACTTTTCTAATACAAATGATAAAAATAACAGTGTTTTCAATATAATTTTCTATAGAGTTCATGATTTTAAGCTTATACTACTTAAAGGAGATGTACACGTAAAACCAGCTTTAATCCGGCTAAAACGTCGATATATGCAATAAAAATTGGATTTCTCTCCTTATCAATATCTTACTCTCTGTCTTATACATATAGGTAAATCATCAAGCACAGCTTCATGGTTTCTAGATCATTAAGGAAGCATATGAAAATGACGTTTCCAATACAAATGATGAAAATATCTATGTGAAATCTATAGAGTTTACTATGGAGTTCATGATTTTAAGTTTTTATTATAAAGTCAAAATATTTCTAAACTATATGGGTTTTTAGTACAAAACAGAAACAAAGAAAACGGGAAATATTGCCTAAAGCATAGAAACAAAGAAAACGGGAAATATTGCCTAAAGCATCAATATGACAGAAACAAAGAAAAACGAGAAACAAAGAAAACGGGAAATATTGCCTAAAGCATAGAAACAAAGAAAACGGGAAATATTGCCTAAAGCATCAATATTTGGTTTAAATCACATAAGGGAAAGTTAAATGACAAACGTCCATATATTGCCAAATTTGATGATTTTAAGTTTAAAACAAAATACTAGATAACTTGCTAAAAGTTATCGACCGTAGCTTCGAGACGAGTTTCGTGTTATTTAGATAATTAAAAAGCATATGAAAATGACGTTTCCAATACAAATGATAAAAATAACAATTTCTTCAACAGTTTTTACTATAGAGTTTCTGATATTAAACTATATGCAATAAAAATTGGATTTCTCCCCTCATCAATCACTGTATTAACGAAGTACAAATAATTAAATCATCAAGCGGAGCTTCGTGTAATTAGATCATTAAAGAAGCATATGAAAATGACTTTTCTAATACATAAAAAATACTGATATTCTAATACTGATAAAAATAACAGTGTTTTCAATATAATTTTCTATAGAGTTCATGATTTTAAGCTTATACTACTTAAAGGAGATGTACACGTAAAACCAGCTTTAATCCGGCTAAAACGTCGATATATGCAATAAAAATTGGATTTCTCTCCTTATCAATATGTTACTCTCTGTCTTATACATATAGGTAAATCATCAACCACAGCTTCATGGTTTCTAGATCATTAAGGAAGCATATGAAAATGACGTTTCCAATACAAATGATGAAAATATCTATGTGAAGTCTATAGAGTTTACTATGGAGTTCATGATTTTAAGTTTTTATTATAAAGTCAAAATATTACTAAACTATATGGGTTTTTAGTACAAAACAGAAACAAAGAAAACGGGAAATATTGCCTAAAGCATAGAAACAAAGAAAACGGGAAATATTGCCTAAAGCATCAATATGACAGAAACAAAGAAAAACGAGAAACAAAGAAAACGGGAATTATTGCCTAAAGCATAGAAACAAAGAAAACGGGAAATATTGCCTAAAGCATCAATATGACAGAAACAAAGAAAAACGAGAAACAAAGAAAACGGGAAATATTGCCTAAA
Source organism: Procambarus clarkii (assembly GCF_040958095.1). Classification (NCBI taxonomy): domain Eukaryota; kingdom Metazoa; phylum Arthropoda; class Malacostraca; order Decapoda; family Cambaridae; genus Procambarus; species Procambarus clarkii. Next base: position 16,908 of record NW_027189371.1, read on the forward strand.
GCATAGAAACAAAGAAAACGGGAAATATTGCCTAAAGCATCAATATTTGGTTTAAATCACATAAGGGAAAGTTAAATGACAAACGTCCAAATATTGCCAAATTCGATGATTTTAAGTTTAAAACAAAATACTAGATAACTTGCTAAAAGTTATCGACCGTAGCTTCGAGACGAGTTTCGTGTTATTTAGATAATTAAAAAGCATATGAAAATGACGTGTCAAATACAAATGATAAAAATAACAATTTCTTCAACAGTTTTTACTATAGAGTTTCTGATATTAAACTATATGCAATAAAATTTGGATTTCTCCCCTCATCAATCACTGTATTAACGAAGTACAAATAATTAAATCATCAAGCGGAGCTTCGTGTAATTAGATCATTAAAGAAGCATATGAAAATGACTTTTCTAATACAAATGATAAAAATAACAGTGTTTTCAATATAATTTTCTATAGAGTTCATGATTTTAAGCTTATACTACTTAAAGGATTAAACGTAAAACGTACACGTAAAACCAGCTTTAATCCGGCTAAAACGTCGATATATGCAATAAAAATTGGATTTCTCTCCTTATCAATATCTTACTCTCTGTCTTATACATATAGGTAAATCATCAAGCACAGCTTCATGGTTTCTAGATCATTAAGGAAGCATATGAAAATGACGTTTCCAATACAAATGATGAAAATATCTATGTGAAATCTATAGAGTTTACTATGGAGTTCATGATTTTAAGTTTTTATTATAAAGTCAAAATATTACTAAACTATATGGGTTTTTAGTACAAAACAGAAACAAAGAAAACGGGAAATATTGCCTAAAGCATAGAAACAAAGAAAACAGGAAATATTGCCTAAAGCATCAATATGACAGAAACAAAGAAAAACGAGAAACAAAGAAAACGGGAAATATTGCCTAAAGCATAGAAACAAAGAAAACGGGAAATATTGCCTAAAGCATCAATATGACAGAAACAAAGAAAAACGAGAAACAAAGAAAACGGGAAATATTGCCTAAAGCATCAATATTTGGTTTAAATCACATAAGGGAAAGTTAAATGACAAACGTCCATATATTGCCAAATTCGATGATTTTAAGTTTAAAACAAAATACTAGATAACTTATTAAAAGTTATCGACCGTAGCTTCGAGACGAGTTTCGTGTTATTTAGATAATTAAAAAGCATATGAAAATGACGTGTCAAATACAAATGATAAAAATAACAATTTCTTCAACAGTTTTTACTATAGAGTTTCTGATATTAAATTATATGCAATAAAAATTAGATTTCTCCCCTCATCAATCACTGTATTAACGAAGTACAAATAATTAAATCATCAAGCGGAGCTTCGTGTAATTAGATCATTAAAGAAGCATATGAAAATGACTTTTCTAATACAAATGATAAAAATAACAGTGTTTTCAATATAATTTTCTATAGAGTTCATGATTTTAAGCTTATACTACTTAAAGGAGATGTACACGTAAAACCAGCTTTAATCCGGCTAAAACGTCGATATATGCAATAAAAATTGGATTTCTCTCCTTATCAATATCTTACTCTCTGTCTTATACATATAGGTAAATCATCAAGCACAGCTTCATGGTTTCTAGATCATTAAGGAAGCATATGAAAATGACGTTTCCAATACAAATGATGAAAATATCTATGTGAAATCTATAGAGTTTACTATGGAGTTCATGATTTTAAGTTTTTATTATAAAGTCAAAATATTTCTAAACTATATGGGTTTTTAGTACAAAACAGAAACAAAGAAAACGGGAAATATTGCCTAAAGCATAGAAACAAAGAAAACGGGAAATATTGCCTAAAGCATCAATATGACAGAAACAAAGAAAAACGAGAAACAAAGAAAACGGGAAATATTGCCTAAAGCATAGAAACAAAGAAAACGGGAAATATTGCCTAAAGCATCAATATTTGGTTTAAATCACATAAGGGAAAGTTAAATGACAAACGTCCATATATTGCCAAATTTGATGATTTTAAGTTTAAAACAAAATACTAGATAACTTGCTAAAAGTTATCGACCGTAGCTTCGAGACGAGTTTCGTGTTATTTAGATAATTAAAAAGCATATGAAAATGACGTTTCCAATACAAATGATAAAAATAACAATTTCTTCAACAGTTTTTACTATAGAGTTTCTGATATTAAACTATATGCAATAAAAATTGGATTTCTCCCCTCATCAATCACTGTATTAACGAAGTACAAATAATTAAATCATCAAGCGGAGCTTCGTGTAATTAGATCATTAAAGAAGCATATGAAAATGACTTTTCTAATACATAAAAAATACTGATATTCTAATACTGATAAAAATAACAGTGTTTTCAATATAATTTTCTATAGAGTTCATGATTTTAAGCTTATACTACTTAAAGGAGATGTACACGTAAAACCAGCTTTAATCCGGCTAAAACGTCGATATATGCAATAAAAATTGGATTTCTCTCCTTATCAATATGTTACTCTCTGTCTTATACATATAGGTAAATCATCAACCACAGCTTCATGGTTTCTAGATCATTAAGGAAGCATATGAAAATGACGTTTCCAATACAAATGATGAAAATATCTATGTGAAGTCTATAGAGTTTACTATGGAGTTCATGATTTTAAGTTTTTATTATAAAGTCAAAATATTACTAAACTATATGGGTTTTTAGTACAAAACAGAAACAAAGAAAACGGGAAATATTGCCTAAAGCATAGAAACAAAGAAAACGGGAAATATTGCCTAAAGCATCAATATGACAGAAACAAAGAAAAACGAGAAACAAAGAAAACGGGAATTATTGCCTAAAGCATAGAAACAAAGAAAACGGGAAATATTGCCTAAAGCATCAATATGACAGAAACAAAGAAAAACGAGAAACAAAGAAAACGGGAAATATTGCCTAAAGCATAGAAACAAAGAAAACGGGAAATATTGCCTAAAGCATCAATATTTGGTTTAAATCACATAAGGGAAAGTTAAATGACAAACGTCCAAATATTGCCAAATTCGATGATTTTAAGTTTAAAACAAAATACTAGATAACTTGCTAAAAGTTATCGACCG
>NW_027189371.1:22500-70000 GCF_040958095.1 Procambarus clarkii
GGGAACGTGAGCTGGGTTTAGACCGTCGTGAGATAGGTTAGTTTTACCCTACTGTTAAACTGTGTCGTTGCGACAGCAGTCCTGCTCAGTACGAGAGGAACGGCAGGCCCGGACAAATGGTTCCGTTCTTGGTCGATCGGCCAGTGGAGCGAGGCTACGTCCGTGGGATTATGCCTGAAAGCCTCTAAGGCAGAATCCCGGCTGGAGATTCAATCCTTCGTTATCGAGCGGAGCATCGTGTTATTTTGATCATTAAAAGCTTATGAAAATGACGTTTCCAATATAAATGATAAAAATTACTTTGATTTCAATAGAATTTCGTGTAGAGTTCATGATTATAAGGTAATATTACTTACAGGAGCTGTACATGTAAAACAGCTCTAGTACGGCTGAAACGTCGATATATGCAATAAAAATTGGATTTCTCCCCTCATCAATCACTGTATTAACGAAGTACAAATAAATAAATCATCAAGCGGAGCTTCGTGTAATTAGATCATTAAAGAAGCATATGAAAATGACTTTTCTAATACAAATGATAAAAATAACAGTGTTTTCAATATAATTTTCTATAGAGTTCATGATTTTAAGCTTATACTACTTAAAGGAGATGTACACGTAAAACCAGCTTTAATCCGGCTAAAACGTCGATATATGCAATAAAAATTGGATTTCTCTCCTTATCAATATCTTACTCTCTGTCTTATACATATAGGTAAATCATCAAGCACAGCTTCATGGTTTCTAGATCATTAAGGAAGCATATGAAAATGACGTTTGCAATACAAATGATGAAAATATCTATGTGAAATCTATAGAGTTTACTATGGAGTTCATGATTTTAAGTTTTTATTATAAAGTCAAAATATTACTAAACTATATGGGTTTTTAGTACAAAACAGAAACAAAGAAAACGGGAAATATTGCCTAAAGCATCAATATGACAGAAACAAAGAAAAACGAGAAACAAAGAAAACGGGAATTATTGCCTAAAGCATAGAAACAAAGAAAACGGGAAATATTGCCTAAAGCATCAATATGACAGAAACAAAGAAAAACGAGAAACAAAGAAAACGGGAAATATTGCCTAAAGCATAGAAACAAAGAAAACGGGAAATATTGCCTAAAGCATCAATATTTGGTTTAAATCACATAAGGGAAAGTTAAATGACAAACGTCCAAATATTGCCAAATTCGATGATTTTAAGTTTAAAACAAAATACTAGATAACTTGCTAAAAGTTATCGACCGTAGCTTCGAGACGAGTTTCGTGTTATTTAGATAATTAAAAAGCATATGAAAATGACGTTTCCAATACAAATGATAAAAATAACAATTTCTTCAACAGTTTTTACTATAGAGTTTCTGATATTAAACTATATGCAATAAAAATTGGATTTCTCCCCTCATCAATCACTGTATTAACGAAGTACAAATAATTAAATCATCAAGCGGAGCTTCGTGTAATTAGATCATTAAAGAAGCATATGAAAATGACTTTTCTAATACATAAAAAATACTGATATTCTAATACTGATAAAAATAACAGTGTTTTCAATATAATTTTCTATAGAGTTCATGATTTTAAGCTTATACTACTTAAAGGAGATATACACGTAAAACCAGCTTTAATCCGGCTAAAACGTCGATATATGCAATAAAAATTGGATTTCTCTCCTTATCAATATCTTACTCTCTGTCTTATACATATAGGTAAATCATCAAGCACAGCTTCATGGTTTCTAGATCATTAAGGAAGCATATGAAAATGACGTTTCCAATACAAATGATGAAAATATCTATGTGAAATCTATAGAGTTTACTATGGAGTTCATGATTTTAAGTTTTTATTATAAAGTCAAAATATTACTAAACTATATGGGTTTTTAGTACAAAACAGAAACAATGAAAACGGGAAATATTGCCTAAAGCATAGAAACAAAGAAAACGGGAAATATTGCCTAAAGCATCAATATGACAGAAACAAAGAAAAACGAGAAACAAAGAAAACGGGAAATATTGCCTAAAGCATAGAAACAAAGAAAACGGGAAATATTGCCTAAAGCATCAATATGACAGAAACAAAGAAAAACGAGAAACAAAGAAAACAGGAAATATTGCCTAAAGCATAGAAACAAAGAAAACGGGAAATATTGCCTAAAGCATCAATATTTGGTTTAAATCACATAAGGGAAAGTTAAATGACAAACGTCCAAATATTGCCAAATTCGATGATTTTAAGTTTAAAACAAAATACTAGATAACTTGCTAAAAGTTATCGACCGTAGCTTCGAGACGAGTTTCGTGTTATTTAGATAATTAAAAAGCATATGAAAATGACGTTTCCAATACAAATGATAAAAATAACAATTTCTTCAACAGTTTTTACTATAGAGTTTCTGATATTAAACTATCAGAGCCGCAATCCGCTCCGAGGACATTATCAGGTGGGGAGTTTGACTGGGGCGGTACATCTGTCAAATGGCCTTAGGACACGCAGGTGTCCTAAGGCCAGCTCAGCGTGGACAGAAACCTCGCGTAGAGCAAAAGGGCAAATGCTGGCTTGATCCTGATTTTCAGTACGAATACGGACTGCGAAAGCAAGGCCTATCGATCCCTTTGATTTTAGGAGTTTTAAGCAAGAGGTGTCAGAAAAGTTACCACAGGGATAACTGGCTTGTGGCGGCCAAGCGTTCATAGCGACGTCGCTTTTTTATCCTTCGATGTCGGCTCTTCCTATCATTGTGAAGCAGAATTCACCAAGCGTTGGATTGTTCACCCACCAATAGGGAACGTGAGCTGGGTTTAGACCGTCGTGAGATAGGTTAGTTTTACCCTACTGTTAAACTGTGTCGTTGCGACAGCAGTCCTGCTCAGTACGAGAGGAACGGCAGGCCCGGACAAATGGTTCCGTTCTTGGTCGATCGGCCAGTGGAGCGAGGCTACGTCCGTGGGATTATGCCTGAAAGCCTCTAAGGCAGAATCCCGGCTGGAGATTCGATCCTACGTTATCGAGCGGAGCATCGTGTTATTTTGATCATTAAAAGCATATGAAAATGACGTTTCCAATATAAATGATAAAAATTACTTTGATTTCAATAGAATTTCGTGTAGAGTTCATGATTATAAGGTAATATTACTTACAGGAGCTGTACATGTAAAACAGCTCTAGTACGGCTGAAACGTCGATATATGCAATAAAAATTGGATTTCTCCCCTCATCAATCACTGTATTAACGAAGTACAAATAAATAAATCATCAAGCGGAGCTTCGTGTAATTAGATCATTAAAGAAGCATATGAAAATGACTTTTCTAATACAAATGATAAAAATAACAGTGTTTTCAATATAATTTTCTATAGAGTTCATGATTTTAAGCTTATACTACTTAAAGGAGATGTACACGTAAAACCAGCTTTAATCCGGCTAAAACGTCGATATATGCAATAAAAATTGGATTTCTCTCCTTATCAATATCTTACTCTCTGTCTTATACATATAGGTAAATCATCAAGCACAGCTTCATGGTTTCTAGATCATTAAGGAAGCATATGAAAATGACGTTTCCAATACAAATGATGAAAATATCTATGTGAAATCTATAGAGTTTACTATGGAGTTCATGATTTTAAGTTTTTATTATAAAGTCAAAATATTACTAAACTATATGGGTTTTTAGTACAAAACAGAAACAAAGAAAACGGGAAATATTGCCTAAAGCATCAATATGACAGAAACAAAGAAAAACGAGAAACAAAGAAAACGGGAATTATTGCCTAAAGCATAGAAACAAAGAAAACGGGAAATATTGCCTAAAGCATCAATATGACAGAAACAAAGAAAAACGAGAAACAAAGAAAACGGGAAATATTGCCTAAAGCATAGAAACAAAGAAAACGGGAAATATTGCCTAAAGCATCAATATTTGGTTTAAATCACATAAGGGAAAGTTAAATGACAAACGTCCAAATATTGCCAAATTCGATGATTTTAAGTTTAAAACAAAATACTAGATAACTTGCTAAAAGTTATCGACCGTAGCTTCGAGACGAGTTTCGTGTTATTTAGATAATTAAAAAGCATATGAAAATGACGTTTCCAATACAAATGATAAAAATAACAATTTCTTCAACAGTTTTTACTATAGAGTTTCTGATATTAAACTATATGCAATAAAAATTGGATTTCTCCCCTCATCAATCACTGTATTAACGAAGTACAAATAAATAAATCATCAAGCGGAGCTTCGTGTAATTAGATCATTAAAGAAGCATATGAAAATGACTTTTCTAATACAAATGATAAAAATAACAGTGTTTTCAATATAATTTTCTATAGAGTTCATGATTTTAAGCTTATACTACTTAAAGGAGATATACATGTAAAACCAGCTTTAATCCGGCTAAAACGTCGATATATGCAATAAAAATTGGATTTCTCTCCTTATCAATATCTTACTCTCTGTCTTATACATATAGGTAAATCATCAAGCACAGCTTCATGGTTTCTAGATCATTAAGGAAGCATATGAAAATGACGTTTCCAATACAAATGATGAAAATATCTATGTGAAATCTATAGAGTTTACTATGGAGTTCATGATTTTAAGTTTTTATTATAAAGTCAAAATATTTCTAAACTATATGGGTTTTTAGTACAAAACAGAAACAAAGAAAACGGGAAATATTGCCTAAAGCATCAATATGACAGAAACAAAGAAAAACGAGAAACAAAGAAAACGGGAATTATTGCCTAAAGCATAGAAACAAAGAAAACGGGAAATATTGCCTAAAGCATCAATATGACAGAAACAAAGAAAAACGAGAAACAAAGAAAACGGGAAATATTGCCTAAAGCATAGAAACAAAGAAAACGGGAAATATTGCCTAAAGCATCAATATTTGGTTTAAATCACATAAGGGAAAGTTAAATGACAAACGTCCAAATATTGCCAAATTCGATGATTTTAAGTTTAAAACAAAATACTAGATAACTTGCTAAAAGTTATCGACCGTAGCTTCGAGACGAGTTTCGTGTTATTTAGATAATTAAAAAGCATATGAAAATGACGTTTCCAATACAAATGATAAAAATAACAATTTCTTCAACAGTTTTTACTATAGAGTTTCTGATATTAAACTATATGCAATAAAAATTGGATTTCTCCCCTCATCAATCACTGTATTAACGAAGTACAAATAAATAAATCATCAAGCGGAGCTTCGTGTAATTAGATCATTAAAGAAGCATATGAAAATGACTTTTCTAATACAAATGATAAAAATAACAGTGTTTTCAATATAATTTTCTATAGAGTTCATGATTTTAAGCTTATACTACTTAAAGGAGATATACACGTAAAACCAGGGTTAATCCGGCTAAAACGTCGATATATGCAATAAAAATTGGATTTCTCTCCTTATCAATATCTTACTCTCTGTCTTATACATATAGGTAAATCATCAAGCACAGCTTCATGGTTTCTAGATCATTAAGGAAGCTTATGAAAATGACGTTTCCAATACAAATGATGAAAATATCTATGTGAAATCTATAGAGTTTACTATGGAGTTCATGATTTTAAGTTTTTATTATAAAGTCAAAATATTACTAAACTATATGGGTTTTTAGTACAAAACAGAAACAAAGAAAACGGGAAATATTGCCTAAAGCATAGAAACAAAATAACGGGAAATATTGCCTAAAGCATCAATATGACAGAAACAAAGAAAAACGAGAAACAAAGAAAACGGGAATTATTGCCTAAAGCATAGAAACAAAGAAAACGGGAAATATTGCCTAAAGCATCAATATGACAGAAACAAAGAAAAACGAGAAACAAAGAAAACGGGAAATATTGCCTAAAGCATAGAAACAAAGAAAACGGGAAATATTGCCTAAAGCATCAATATTTGGTTTAAATCACATAAGGGAAAGTTAAATGACAAACGTCCAAATATTGCCAAATTCGATGATTTTAAGTTTAAAACAAAATACTAGATAACTTGCTAAAAGTTATCGACCGTAGCTTCGAGACGAGTTTCGTGTTATTTAGATAATTAAAAAGCATATGAAAATGACGTGTCAAATACAAATGATAAAAATAACAATTTCTTCAACAGTTTTTACTATAGAGTTTCTGATATTAAACTATATGCAATAAAATTTGGATTTCTCCCCTCATCAATCACTGTATTAACGAAGTACAAATAATTAAATCATCAAGCGGAGCTTCGTGTAATTAGATCATTAAAGAAGCATATGAAAATGACTTTTCTAATACAAATGATAAAAATAACAGTGTTTTCAATATAATTTTCTATAGAGTTCATGATTTTAAGCTTATACTACTTAAAGGATTAAACGTAAAACGTACACGTAAAACCAGCTTTAATCCGGCTAAAACGTCGATATATGCAATAAAAATTGGATTTCTCTCCTTATCAATATCTTACTCTCTGTCTTATACATATAGGTAAATCATCAAGCACAGCTTCATGGTTTCTAGATCATTAAGGAAGCATATGAAAATGACGTTTCCAATACAAATGATGAAAATATCTATGTGAAATCTATAGAGTTTACTATGGAGTTCATGATTTTAAGTTTTTATTATAAAGTCAAAATATTACTAAACTATATGGGTTTTTAGTACAAAACAGAAACAAAGAAAACGGGAAATATTGCCTAAAGCATCAATATGACAGAAACAAAGAAAAACGAGAAACAAAGAAAACGGGAATTATTGCCTAAAGCATAGAAACAAAGAAAACGGGAAATATTGCCTAAAGCATCAATATGACAGAAACAAAGAAAAACGAGAAACAAAGAAAACGGGAAATATTGCCTAAAGCATAGAAACAAAGAAAACGGGAAATATTGCCTAAAGCATCAATATTTGGTTTAAATCACATAAGGGAAAGTTAAATGACAAACGTCCAAATATTGCCAAATTCGATGATTTTAAGTTTAAAACAAAATACTAGATAACTTGCTAAAAGTTATCGACCGTAGCTTCGAGACGAGTTTCGTGTTATTTAGATAATTAAAAAGCATATGAAAATGACGTTTCCAATACAAATGATAAAAATAACAATTTCTTCAACAGTTTTTACTATAGAGTTTCTGATATTAAACTATATGCAATAAAAATTGGATTTCTCCCCTCATCAATCACTGTATTAACGAAGTACAAATAAATAAATCATCAAGCGGAGCTTCGTGTAATTAGATCATTAAAGAAGCATATGAAAATGACTTTTCTAATACAAATGATAAAAATAACAGTGTTTTCAATATAATTTTCTATAGAGTTCATGATTTTAAGCTTATACTACTTAAAGGAGATATACACGTAAAACCAGCTTTAATCCGGCTAAAACGTCGATATATGCAATAAAAATTGGATTTCTCTCCTTATCAATATCTTACTCTCTGTCTTATACATATAGGAAAATCATCAAGCACAGCTTCATGGTTTCTAGATCATTAAGGAAGCATATGAAAATGACGTTTCCAATACAAATGATGAAAATATCTATGTGAAATCTATAGAGTTTACTATGGAGTTCATGATTTTAAGTTTTTATTATAAAGTCAAAATATTACTAAACTATATGGGTTTTTAGTACAAAACAGAAACAAAGAAAACGGGAAATATTGCCTAAAGCATCAATATGACAGAAACAAAGAAAAACGAGAAACAAAGAAAACGGGAATTATTGCCTAAAGCATAGAAACAAAGAAAACGGGAAATATTGCCTAAAGCATCAATATGACAGAAACAAAGAAAAACGAGAAACAAAGAAAACGGGAAATATTGCCTAAAGCATAGAAACAAAGAAAACGGGAAATATTGCCTAAAGCATCAATATTTGGTTTAAATCACATAAGGGAAAGTTAAATGACAAACGTCCAAATATTGCCAAATTCGATGATTTTAAGTTTAAAACAAAATACTAGATAACTTGCTAAAAGTTATCGACCGTAGCTTCGAGACGAGTTTCGTGTTATTTAGATAATTAAAAAGCATATGAAAATGACGTTTCCAATACAAATGATAAAAATAACAATTTCTTCAACAGTTTTTACTATAGAGTTTCTGATATTAAACTATATGCAATAAAAATTGGATTTCTCCCCTCATCAATCACTGTATTAACGAAGTACAAATAAATAAATCATCAAGCGGAGCTTCGTGTAATTAGATCATTAAAGAAGCATATGAAAATGACTTTTCTAATACAAATGATAAAAATAACAGTGTTTTCAATATAATTTTCTATAGAGTTCATGATTTTAAGCTTATACTACTTAAAGGAGATATACACGTAAAACCAGCTTTAATCCGGCTAAAACGTCGATATATGCAATAAAAATTGGATTTCTCTCCTTATCAATATCTTACTCTCTGTCTTATACATATAGGTAAATCATCAAGCACAGCTTCATGGTTTCTAGATCATTAAGGAAGCTTATGAAAATGACGTTTCCAATACAAATGATGAAAATATCTATGTGAAATCTATAGAGTTTACTATGGAGTTCATGATTTTAAGTTTTTATTATAAAGTCAAAATATTACTAAACTATATGGGTTTTTAGTACAAAACAGAAACAAAGAAAACGGGAAATATTGCCTAAAGCATAGAAACAAAATAACGGGAAATATTGCCTAAAGCATCAATATGACAGAAACAAAGAAAAACGAGAAACAAAGAAAACGGGAATTATTGCCTAAAGCATAGAAACAAAGAAAACGGGAAATATTGCCTAAAGCATCAATATGACAGAAACAAAGAAAAACGAGAAACAAAGAAAACGGGAAATATTGCCTAAAGCATAGAAACAAAGAAAACGGGAAATATTGCCTAAAGCATCAATATTTGGTTTAAATCACATAAGGGAAAGTTAAATGACAAACGTCCAAATATTGCCAAATTCGATGATTTTAAGTTTAAAACAAAATACTAGATAACTTGCTAAAAGTTATCGACCGTAGCTTCGAGACGAGTTTCGTGTTATTTAGATAATTAAAAAGCATATGAAAATGACGTGTCAAATACAAATGATAAAAATAACAATTTCTTCAACAGTTTTTACTATAGAGTTTCTGATATTAAACTATATGCAATAAAATTTGGATTTCTCCCCTCATCAATCACTGTATTAACGAAGTACAAATAATTAAATCATCAAGCGGAGCTTCGTGTAATTAGATCATTAAAGAAGCATATGAAAATGACTTTTCTAATACAAATGATAAAAATAACAGTGTTTTCAATATAATTTTCTATAGAGTTCATGATTTTAAGCTTATACTACTTAAAGGATTAAACGTAAAACGTACACGTAAAACCAGCTTTAATCCGGCTAAAACGTCGATATATGCAATAAAAATTGGATTTCTCTCCTTATCAATATCTTACTCTCTGTCTTATACATATAGGTAAATCATCAAGCACAGCTTCATGGTTTCTAGATCATTAAGGAAGCATATGAAAATGACGTTTCCAATACAAATGATGAAAATATCTATGTGAAATCTATAGAGTTTACTATGGAGTTCATGATTTTAAGTTTTTATTATAAAGTCAAAATATTACTAAACTATATGGGTTTTTAGTACAAAACAGAAACAAAAAAAACGGGAAATATTGCCTAAAGCATCAATATGACAGAAACAAAGAAAAACGAGAAACAAAGAAAACGGGAATTATTGCCTAAAGCATAGAAACAAAGAAAACGGGAAATATTGCCTAAAGCATCAATATGACAGAAACAAAGAAAAACGAGAAACAAAGAAAACGGGAAATATTGCCTAAAGCATAGAAACAAAGAAAACGGGAAATATTGCCTAAAGCATCAATATTTGGTTTAAATCACATAAGGGAAAGTTAAATGACAAACGTCCAAATATTGCCAAATTCGATGATTTTAAGTTTAAAACAAAATACTAGATAACTTGCTAAAAGTTATCGACCGTAGCTTCGAGACGAGTTTCGTGTTATTTAGATAATTAAAAAGCATATGAAAATGACGTTTCCAATACAAATGATAAAAATAACAATTTCTTCAACAGTTTTTACTATAGAGTTTCTGATATTAAACTATATGCAATAAAAATTGGATTTCTCCCCTCATCAATCACTGTATTAACGAAGTACAAATAAATAAATCATCAAGCGGAGCTTCGTGTAATTAGATCATTAAAGAAGCATATGAAAATGACTTTTCTAATACAAATGATAAAAATAACAGTGTTTTCAATATAATTTACTATAGAGTTCATGATTTTAAGCTTATACTACTTAAAGGAGATATACACGTAAAACCAGCTTTAATCCGGCTAAAACGTCGATATATGCAATAAAAATTGGATTTCTCTCCTTATCAATATCTTACTCTCTGTCTTATACATATAGGTAAATCATCAAGCACAGCTTCATGGTTTCTAGATCATTAAGGAAGCATATGAAAATGACGTTTCCAATACAAATGATGAAGATATCTATGTGAAATCTATAGAGTTTACTATGGAGTTCATGATTTTAAGTTTTTATTATAAAGTCAAAATATTACTAAACTATATGGGTTTTTAGTACAAAACAGAAACAAAGAAAACGGGAAATATTGCCTAAAGCATAGAAACAAAGAAAACGGGAAATATTGCCTAAAGCATCAATATGACAGAAACAAAGAAAAACGAGAAACAAAGAAAACGGGAATTATTGCCTAAAGCATAGAAACAAAGAAAACGGGAAATATTGCCTAAAGCATCAATATTTGGTTTAAATCACATAAGGGAAAGTTAAATGACAAACGTCCAAATATTGCCAAATTCGATGATTTTAAGTTTAAAACAAAATACTAGATAACTTGCTAAAAGTTATCGACCGTAGCTTCGAGACGAGTTTCGTGTTATTTAGATAATTAAAAAGCATATGAAAATGACGTGTCAAATACAAATGATAAAAATAACAATTTCTTCAACAGTTTTTACTATAGAGTTTCTGATATTAAACTATATGCAATAAAATTTGGATTTCTCCCCTCATCAATCACTGTATTAACGAAGTACAAATAATTAAATCATCAAGCGGAGCTTCGTGTAATTAGATCATTAAAGAAGCATATGAAAATGACTTTTCTAATACAAATGAGAAAAATAACAGTGTTTTCAATATAATTTTCTATAGAGTTCATGATTTTAAGCTTATACTACTTAAAGGATTAAACGTAAAACGTACACGTAAAACCAGCTTTAATCCGGCTAAAACGTCGATATATGCAATAAAAATTGGATTTCTCTCCTTATCAATATCTTACTCTCTGTCTTATACATATAGGTAAATCATCAAGCACAGCTTCATGGTTTCTAGATCATTAAGGAAGCATATGAAAATGACGTTTCCAATACAAATGATGAAAATATCTATGTGAAATCTATAGAGTTTACTATGGAGTTCATGGTTTTAAGTTTTTATTATAAAGTCAAAATATTACTAAACTATATGGGTTTTTAGTACAAAACAGAAACAAAGAAAACGGGAAATATTGCCTAAAGCATAGAAACAAAGAAAACGGGAAATATTGCCTAAAGCATCAATATGACAGAAACAAAGAAAAACGAGAAACAAAGAAAACGGGAAATATTGCCTAAAGCATAGAAACAAAGAAAACGGGAAATATTGCCTAAAGCATCAATATGACAGAAACAAAGAAAAACGAGAAACAAAGAAAACGGGAAATATTGCCTAAAGCATAGAAACAAAGAAAACGGGAAATATTGCCTAAAGCATCAATATTTGGTTTAAATCACATAAGGGAAAGTTAAATGACAAACGTCCATATATTGCCAAATTTGATGATTTTAAGTTTAAAACAAAATACTAGATAACTTGCTAAAAGTTATCGACCGTAGCTTCGAGACGAGTTTCGTGTTATTTAGATAATTAAAAAGCATATGAAAATGACGTTTCCAATACAAATGATAAAAATAACAATTTCTTCAACAGTTTTTACTATAGAGTTTCTGATATTAAACTATATGCAATAAAAATTGGATTTCTCCCCTCATCAATCACTGTATTAACGAAGTACAAATAATTAAATCATCAAGCGGAGCTTCGTGTAATTAGATCATTAAAGAAGCATATGAAAATGACTTTTCTAATACATAAAAAATACTGATATTCTAATACTGATAAAAATAACAGTGTTTTCAATATAATTTTCTATAGAGTTCATGATTTTAAGCTTATACTACTTAAAGGAGATGTACACGTAAAACCAGCTTTAATCCGGCTAAAACGTCGATATATGCAATAAAAATTGGATTTCTCTCCTTATCAATATCTTACTCTCTGTCTTATACATATAGGTAAATCATCAAGCACAGCTTCATGGTTTCTAGATCATTAAGGAAGCATATGAAAATGACGTTTCCAATACAAATGATGAAAATATCTATGTGAAATCTATAGAGTTTACTATGGAGTTCATGATTTTAAGTTTTTATTATAAAGTCAAAATATTACTAAACTATATGGGTTTTTAGTACAAAACAGAAACAAAGAAAACGGGAAATATTGCCTAAAGCATAGAAACAAAATAACGGGAAATATTGCCTAAAGCATCAATATGACAGAAACAAAGAAAAACGAGAAACAAAGAAAACGGGAATTATTGCCTAAAGCATAGAAACAAAGAAAACGGGAAATATTGCCTAAAGCATCAATATGACAGAAACAAAGAAAAACGAGAAACAAAGAAAACGGGAAATATTGCCTAAAGCATAGAAACAAAGAAAACGGGAAATATTGCCTAAAGCATCAATATTTGGTTTAAATCACATAAGGGAAAGTTAAATGACAAACGTCCAAATATTGCCAAATTCGATGATTTTAAGTTTAAAACAAAATACTAGATAACTTGCTAAAAGTTATCGACCGTAGCTTCGAGACGAGTTTCGTGTTATTTAGATAATTAAAAAGCATATGAAAATGACGTGTCAAATACAAATGATAAAAATAACAATTTCTTCAACAGTTTTTACTATAGAGTTTCTGATATTAAACTATATGCAATAAAATTTGGATTTCTCCCCTCATCAATCACTGTATTAACGAAGTACAAATAATTAAATCATCAAGCGGAGCTTCGTGTAATTAGATCATTAAAGAAGCATATGAAAATGACTTTTCTAATACAAATGATAAAAATAACAGTGTTTTCAATATAATTTTCTATAGAGTTCATGATTTTAAGCTTATACTACTTAAAGGATTAAACGTAAAACGTACACGTAAAACCAGCTTTAATCCGGCTAAAACGTCGATATATGCAATAAAAATTGGATTTCTCTCCTTATCAATATCTTACTCTCTGTCTTATACATATAGGTAAATCATCAAGCACAGCTTCATGGTTTCTAGATCATTAAGGAAGCATATGAAAATGACGTTTCCAATACAAATGATGAAAATATCTATGTGAAATCTATAGAGTTTACTATGGAGTTCATGATTTTAAGTTTTTATTATAAAGTCAAAATATTACTAAACTATATGGGTTTTTAGTACAAAACAGAAACAAAGAAAACGGGAAATATTGCCTAAAGCATCAATATGACAGAAACAAAGAAAAACGAGAAACAAAGAAAACGGGAATTATTGCCTAAAGCATAGAAACAAAGAAAACGGGAAATATTGCCTAAAGCATCAATATGACAGAAACAAAGAAAAACGAGAAACAAAGAAAACGGGAAATATTGCCTAAAGCATAGAAACAAAGAAAACGGGAAATATTGCCTAAAGCATCAATATTTGGTTTAAATCACATAAGGGAAAGTTAAATGACAAACGTCCAAATATTGCCAAATTCGATGATTTTAAGTTTAAAACAAAATACTAGATAACTTGCTAAAAGTTATCGACCGTAGCTTCGAGACGAGTTTCGTGTTATTTAGATAATTAAAAAGCATATGAAAATGACGTTTCCAATACAAATGATAAAAATAACAATTTCTTCAACAGTTTTTACTATAGAGTTTCTGATATTAAACTATATGCAATAAAAATTGGATTTCTCCCCTCATCAATCACTGTATTAACGAAGTACAAATAAATAAATCATCAAGCGGAGCTTCGTGTAATTAGATCATTAAAGAAGCATATGAAAATGACTTTTCTAATACAAATGATAAAAATAACAGTGTTTTCAATATAATTTTCTATAGAGTTCATGATTTTAAGCTTATACTACTTAAAGGAGATATACACGTAAAACCAGCTTTAATCCGGCTAAAACGTCGATATATGCAATAAAAATTGGATTTCTCTCCTTATCAATATCTTACTCTCTGTCTTATACATATAGGAAAATCATCAAGCACAGCTTCATGGTTTCTAGATCATTAAGGAAGCATATGAAAATGACGTTTCCAATACAAATGATGAAAATATCTATGTGAAATCTATAGAGTTTACTATGGAGTTCATGATTTTAAGTTTTTATTATAAAGTCAAAATATTACTAAACTATATGGGTTTTTAGTACAAAACAGAAACAAAGAAAACGGGAAATATTGCCTAAAGCATCAATATGACAGAAACAAAGAAAAACGAGAAACAAAGAAAACGGGAATTATTGCCTAAAGCATAGAAACAAAGAAAACGGGAAATATTGCCTAAAGCATCAATATGACAGAAACAAAGAAAAACGAGAAACAAAGAAAACGGGAAATATTGCCTAAAGCATAGAAACAAAGAAAACGGGAAATATTGCCTAAAGCATCAATATTTGGTTTAAATCACATAAGGGAAAGTTAAATGACAAACGTCCAAATATTGCCAAATTCGATGATTTTAAGTTTAAAACAAAATACTAGATAACTTGCTAAAAGTTATCGACCGTAGCTTCGAGACGAGTTTCGTGTTATTTAGATAATTAAAAAGCATATGAAAATGACGTTTCCAATACAAATGATAAAAATAACAATTTCTTCAACAGTTTTTACTATAGAGTTTCTGATATTAAACTATATGCAATAAAAATTGGATTTCTCCCCTCATCAATCACTGTATTAACGAAGTACAAATAAATAAATCATCAAGCGGAGCTTCGTGTAATTAGATCATTAAAGAAGCATATGAAAATGACTTTTCTAATACAAATGATAAAAATAACAGTGTTTTCAATATAATTTTCTATAGAGTTCATGATTTTAAGCTTATACTACTTAAAGGAGATATACACGTAAAACCAGCTTTAATCCGGCTAAAACGTCGATATATGCAATAAAAATTGGATTTCTCTCCTTATCAATATCTTACTCTCTGTCTTATACATATAGGTAAATCATCAAGCACAGCTTCATGGTTTCTAGATCATTAAGGAAGCTTATGAAAATGACGTTTCCAATACAAATGATGAAAATATCTATGTGAAATCTATAGAGTTTACTATGGAGTTCATGATTTTAAGTTTTTATTATAAAGTCAAAATATTACTAAACTATATGGGTTTTTAGTACAAAACAGAAACAAAGAAAACGGGAAATATTGCCTAAAGCATAGAAACAAAATAACGGGAAATATTGCCTAAAGCATCAATATGACAGAAACAAAGAAAAACGAGAAACAAAGAAAACGGGAATTATTGCCTAAAGCATAGAAACAAAGAAAACGGGAAATATTGCCTAAAGCATCAATATGACAGAAACAAAGAAAAACGAGAAACAAAGAAAACGGGAAATATTGCCTAAAGCATAGAAACAAAGAAAACGGGAAATATTGCCTAAAGCATCAATATTTGGTTTAAATCACATAAGGGAAAGTTAAATGACAAACGTCCAAATATTGCCAAATTCGATGATTTTAAGTTTAAAACAAAATACTAGATAACTTGCTAAAAGTTATCGACCGTAGCTTCGAGACGAGTTTCGTGTTATTTAGATAATTAAAAAGCATATGAAAATGACGTGTCAAATACAAATGATAAAAATAACAATTTCTTCAACAGTTTTTACTATAGAGTTTCTGATATTAAACTATATGCAATAAAATTTGGATTTCTCCCCTCATCAATCACTGTATTAACGAAGTACAAATAATTAAATCATCAAGCGGAGCTTCGTGTAATTAGATCATTAAAGAAGCATATGAAAATGACTTTTCTAATACAAATGATAAAAATAACAGTGTTTTCAATATAATTTTCTATAGAGTTCATGATTTTAAGCTTATACTACTTAAAGGATTAAACGTAAAACGTACACGTAAAACCAGCTTTAATCCGGCTAAAACGTCGATATATGCAATAAAAATTGGATTTCTCTCCTTATCAATATCTTACTCTCTGTCTTATACATATAGGTAAATCATCAAGCACAGCTTCATGGTTTCTAGATCATTAAGGAAGCATATGAAAATGACGTTTCCAATACAAATGATGAAAATATCTATGTGAAATCTATAGAGTTTACTATGGAGTTCATGATTTTAAGTTTTTATTATAAAGTCAAAATATTACTAAACTATATGGGTTTTTAGTACAAAACAGAAACAAAAAAAACGGGAAATATTGCCTAAAGCATCAATATGACAGAAACAAAGAAAAACGAGAAACAAAGAAAACGGGAATTATTGCCTAAAGCATAGAAACAAAGAAAACGGGAAATATTGCCTAAAGCATCAATATGACAGAAACAAAGAAAAACGAGAAACAAAGAAAACGGGAAATATTGCCTAAAGCATAGAAACAAAGAAAACGGGAAATATTGCCTAAAGCATCAATATTTGGTTTAAATCACATAAGGGAAAGTTAAATGACAAACGTCCAAATATTGCCAAATTCGATGATTTTAAGTTTAAAACAAAATACTAGATAACTTGCTAAAAGTTATCGACCGTAGCTTCGAGACGAGTTTCGTGTTATTTAGATAATTAAAAAGCATATGAAAATGACGTTTCCAATACAAATGATAAAAATAACAATTTCTTCAACAGTTTTTACTATAGAGTTTCTGATATTAAACTATATGCAATAAAAATTGGATTTCTCCCCTCATCAATCACTGTATTAACGAAGTACAAATAAATAAATCATCAAGCGGAGCTTCGTGTAATTAGATCATTAAAGAAGCATATGAAAATGACTTTTCTAATACAAATGATAAAAATAACAGTGTTTTCAATATAATTTACTATAGAGTTCATGATTTTAAGCTTATACTACTTAAAGGAGATATACACGTAAAACCAGCTTTAATCCGGCTAAAACGTCGATATATGCAATAAAAATTGGATTTCTCTCCTTATCAATATCTTACTCTCTGTCTTATACATATAGGTAAATCATCAAGCACAGCTTCATGGTTTCTAGATCATTAAGGAAGCATATGAAAATGACGTTTCCAATACAAATGATGAAGATATCTATGTGAAATCTATAGAGTTTACTATGGAGTTCATGATTTTAAGTTTTTATTATAAAGTCAAAATATTACTAAACTATATGGGTTTTTAGTACAAAACAGAAACAAAGAAAACGGGAAATATTGCCTAAAGCATAGAAACAAAGAAAACGGGAAATATTGCCTAAAGCATCAATATGACAGAAACAAAGAAAAACGAGAAACAAAGAAAACGGGAATTATTGCCTAAAGCATAGAAACAAAGAAAACGGGAAATATTGCCTAAAGCATCAATATTTGGTTTAAATCACATAAGGGAAAGTTAAATGACAAACGTCCAAATATTGCCAAATTCGATGATTTTAAGTTTAAAACAAAATACTAGATAACTTGCTAAAAGTTATCGACCGTAGCTTCGAGACGAGTTTCGTGTTATTTAGATAATTAAAAAGCATATGAAAATGACGTGTCAAATACAAATGATAAAAATAACAATTTCTTCAACAGTTTTTACTATAGAGTTTCTGATATTAAACTATATGCAATAAAATTTGGATTTCTCCCCTCATCAATCACTGTATTAACGAAGTACAAATAATTAAATCATCAAGCGGAGCTTCGTGTAATTAGATCATTAAAGAAGCATATGAAAATGACTTTTCTAATACAAATGAGAAAAATAACAGTGTTTTCAATATAATTTTCTATAGAGTTCATGATTTTAAGCTTATACTACTTAAAGGATTAAACGTAAAACGTACACGTAAAACCAGCTTTAATCCGGCTAAAACGTCGATATATGCAATAAAAATTGGATTTCTCTCCTTATCAATATCTTACTCTCTGTCTTATACATATAGGTAAATCATCAAGCACAGCTTCATGGTTTCTAGATCATTAAGGAAGCATATGAAAATGACGTTTCCAATACAAATGATGAAAATATCTATGTGAAATCTATAGAGTTTACTATGGAGTTCATGGTTTTAAGTTTTTATTATAAAGTCAAAATATTACTAAACTATATGGGTTTTTAGTACAAAACAGAAACAAAGAAAACGGGAAATATTGCCTAAAGCATAGAAACAAAGAAAACGGGAAATATTGCCTAAAGCATCAATATGACAGAAACAAAGAAAAACGAGAAACAAAGAAAACGGGAAATATTGCCTAAAGCATAGAAACAAAGAAAACGGGAAATATTGCCTAAAGCATCAATATGACAGAAACAAAGAAAAACGAGAAACAAAGAAAACGGGAAATATTGCCTAAAGCATAGAAACAAAGAAAACGGGAAATATTGCCTAAAGCATCAATATTTGGTTTAAATCACATAAGGGAAAGTTAAATGACAAACGTCCATATATTGCCAAATTTGATGATTTTAAGTTTAAAACAAAATACTAGATAACTTGCTAAAAGTTATCGACCGTAGCTTCGAGACGAGTTTCGTGTTATTTAGATAATTAAAAAGCATATGAAAATGACGTTTCCAATACAAATGATAAAAATAACAATTTCTTCAACAGTTTTTACTATAGAGTTTCTGATATTAAACTATATGCAATAAAAATTGGATTTCTCCCCTCATCAATCACTGTATTAACGAAGTACAAATAATTAAATCATCAAGCGGAGCTTCGTGTAATTAGATCATTAAAGAAGCATATGAAAATGACTTTTCTAATACATAAAAAATACTGATATTCTAATACTGATAAAAATAACAGTGTTTTCAATATAATTTTCTATAGAGTTCATGATTTTAAGCTTATACTACTTAAAGGAGATGTACACGTAAAACCAGCTTTAATCCGGCTAAAACGTCGATATATGCAATAAAAATTGGATTTCTCTCCTTATCAATATCTTACTCTCTGTCTTATACATATAGGTAAATCATCAAGCACAGCTTCATGGTTTCTAGATCATTAAGGAAGCATATGAAAATGACGTTTCCAATACAAATGATGAAAATATCTATGTGAAATCTATAGAGTTTACTATGGAGTTCATGATTTTAAGTTTTTATTATAAAGTCAAAATATTACTAAACTATATGGGTTTTTAGTACAAAACAGAAACAATGAAAACGGGAAATATTGCCTAAAGCATAGAAACAAAGAAAACGGGAAATATTGCCTAAAGCATCAATATGACAGAAACAAAGAAAAACGAGAAACAAAGAAAACGGGAAATATTGCCTAAAGCATAGAAACAAAGAAAACGGGAAATATTGCCTAAAGCATCAATATGACAGAAACAAAGAAAAACGAGAAACAAAGAAAACAGGAAATATTGCCTAAAGCATAGAAACAAAGAAAACGGGAAATATTGCCTAAAGCATCAATATTTGGTTTAAATCACATAAGGGAAAGTTAAATGACAAACGTCCAAATATTGCCAAATTCGATGATTTTAAGTTTAAAACAAAATACTAGATAACTTGCTAAAAGTTATCGACCGTAGCTTCGAGACGAGTTTCGTGTTATTTAGATAATTAAAAAGCATATGAAAATGACGTTTCCAATACAAATGATAAAAATAACAATTTCTTCAACAGTTTTTACTATAGAGTTTCTGATATTAAACTATCAGAGCCGCGATCCGCTCCGAGGACATTAGCAGGTGGGGAGTTTGACTGGGGCGGTACATCTGTCAAATGGCCTTAGGACACGCAGGTGTCCTAAGGCCAGCTCAGCGTGGACAGAAACCTCGCGTAGAGCAAAAGGGCAAATGCTGGCTTGATCCTGATTTTCAGTACGAATACGGACTGCGAAAGCAAGGCCTATCGATCCCTTTGACTTTAGGAGTTTTAAGCAAGAGGTGTCAGAAAAGTTACCACAGGGATAACTGGCTTGTGGCGGCCAAGCGTTCATAGCGACGTCGCTTTTTTATCCTTCGATGTCGGCTCTTCCTATCATTGTGAAGCAGAATTCACCAAGCGTTGGATTGTTCACCCACCAATAGGGAACGTGAGCTGGGTTTAGACCGTCGTGAGATAGGTTAGTTTTACCCTACTGTTAAACTGTGTCGTTGCGACAGCAGTCCTGCTCAGTACGAGAGGAACGGCAGGCCCGGACAAATGGTTCCGTTCTTGGTCGATCGGCCAGTGGAGCGAGGCTACGTCCGTGGGATTATGCCTGAAAGCCTCTAAGGCAGAATCCCGGCTGGAGATTCGATCCTTCGTTATCGAGCGGAGCATCGTGTTATTTTGATCATTAAAAAGCATATGAAAATGACGTTTCCAATATAAATGATAAAAATTACTTTGATTTCAATAGAATTTCGTGTAGAGTTCATGATTATAAGGTAATATTACTTACAGGAGCTGTACATGTAAAACAGCTCTAGTACGGCTGAAACGTCGTTATATGCAATAAAAATTGGATTTCTCCCCTCATCAATCACTGTATTAACGAAGTACAAATAAATAAATCATCAAGCGGAGCTTCGTGTAATTAGATCATTAAAGAAGCATATGAAAATGACTTTTCTAATACAAATGATAAAAATAACAGTGTTTTCAATATAATTTTCTATAGAGTTCATGATTTTAAGCTTATACTACTTAAAGGAGATGTACACGTAAAACCAGCTTTAATCCGGCTAAAACGTCGATATATGCAATAAAAATTGGATTTCTCTCCTTATCAATATCTTACTCTCTGTCTTATACATATAGGTAAATCATCAAGCACAGCTTCATGGTTTCTAGATCATTAAGGAAGCATATGAAAATGACGTTTCCAATACAAATGATGAAAATATCTATGTGAAATCTATAGAGTTTACTATGGAGTTCATGATTTTAAGTTTTTATTATAAAGTCAAAATATTACTAAACTATATGGGTTTTTAGTACAAAACAGAAACAATGAAAACGGGAAATATTGCCTAAAGCATAGAAACAAAGAAAACGGGAAATATTGCCTAAAGCATCAATATGACAGAAACAAAGAAAAACGAGAAACAAAGAAAACGGGAAATATTGCCTAAAGCATAGAAACAAAGAAAACGGGAAATATTGCCTAAAGCATCAATATGACAGAAACAAAGAAAAACGAGAAACAAAGAAAACGGGAAATATTGCCTAAAGCATAGAAACAAAGAAAACGGGAAATATTGCCTAAAGCATCAATATGACAGAAACAAAGAAAAACGAGAAACAAAGAAAACGGGAAATATTGCCTAAAGCATAGAAACAAAGAAAACGGGAAATATTGCCTAAAGCATCAATATTTGGTTTAAATCACATAAGGGAAAGTTAAATGACAAACGTCCAAATATTGCCAAATTCGATGATTTTAAGTTTAAAACAAAATACTAGATAACTTGCTAAAAGTTATCGACCGTAGCTTCGAGACGAGTTTCGTGTTATTTAGATAATTAAAAAGCATATGAAAATGACGTTTCCAATACAAATGATAAAAATAACAATTTCTTCAACAGTTTTTACTATAGAGTTTCTGATATTAAACTATCAGAGCCGCGATCCGCTCCGAGGACATTAGCAGGTGGGGAGTTTGACTGGGGCGGTACATCTGTCAAATGGCCTTAGGACACGCAGGTGTCCTAAGGCCAGCTCAGCGTGGACAGAAACCTCGCGTAGAGCAAAAGGGCAAATGCTGGCTTGATCCTAATTTTCAGTACGAATACGAACTGCGAAAGCAAGGCCTATCGATCCTTTTGACTTTAGGAGTTTTAAGCAAGAGGTGTCAGAAAAGTTACCACAGGGATAACTGGCTTGTGGCGGCCAAGCGTTCATAGCGACGTCGCTTTTTTATCCTTCGATGTCGGCTCTTCCTATCATTGTGAAGCAGAATTCACCAAGCGTTGGATTGTTCACCCACCAATAGGGAACGTGAGCTGGGTTTAGACCGTCGTGAGATAGGTTAGTTTTACCCTACTGTTAAACTGTGTCGTTGCGACAGCAGTCCTGCTCAGTACGAGAGGAACGGCAGGCCCGGGCAAATGGTTCCGTTCTTGGTCGATCGGCCAGTGGAGCGAGGCTACGTCCGTGGGATTATGCCTGAAAGCCTCTAAGGCAGAATCCCGGCTGGAGATTCGATCCTGCGTTATCGAGCGGAGCATCGTGTTATTTTGATAATTAAAAAGCATATGAAAATGACGTTTCCAATATAAATGATAAAAATTACTTTGATTTCAATAGAATTTCGTGTAGAGTTCATGATTATAAGGTAATATTACTTACAGGAGCTGTACATGTAAAACAGCTCTAGTACGGCTGAAACGTCGATATATGCAATAAAAATTGGATTTCTCCCCTCATCAATCACTGTATTAACGAAGTACAAATAAATAAATCATCAAGCGGAGCTTCGTGTAATTAGATCATTAAAGAAGCATATGAAAATGACTTTTCTAATACAAATGATAAAAATAACAGTGTTTTCAATATAATTTTCTATAGAGTTCATGATTTTAAGCTTATACTACTTAAAGGAGATGTACACGTAAAACCAGCTTTAATCCGGCTAAAACGTCGATATATGCAATAAAAATTGGTTTTCTCTCCTTATCAATATCTTACTCTCTGTCTTATACATATAGGTAAATCATCAAGCACAGCTTCATGGTTTCTAGATCATTAAGGAAGCATATGAAAATGACGTTTCCAATACAAATGATGAAAATATCTATGTGAAATCTATAGAGTTTACTATGGAGTTCATGATTTTAAGTTTTTATTATAAAGTCAAAATATTACTAAACTATATGGGTTTTTAGTACAAAACAGAAACAAAGAAAACGGGAAATATTACCTAAAGCATAGAAACAAAGAAAACGGGAAATATTGCCTAAAGCATCAATATGACAGAAACAAAGAAAAACGAGAAACAAAGAAAACGGGAAATATTGCCTAAAGCATAGAAACAAAGAAAACGGGAAATATTGCCTAAAGCATCAATATGACAGAAACAAAGAAAAACGAGAAACAAAGAAAACGGGAAATATTGCCTAAAGCATAGAAACAAAGAAAACGGGAAATATTGCCTAAAGCATCAATATTTGGTTTAAATCACATAAGGGAAAGTTAAATGACAAACGTCCAAATATTGCCAAATTCGATGATTTTAAGTTTAAAACAAAATACTAGATAACTTGCTAAAAGTTATCGACCGTAGCTTCGAGACGAGTTTCGTGTTATTTAGATAATTAAAAAGCATATGAAAATGACGT
This sequence comes from Procambarus clarkii, assembly GCF_040958095.1. Classification (NCBI taxonomy): domain Eukaryota; kingdom Metazoa; phylum Arthropoda; class Malacostraca; order Decapoda; family Cambaridae; genus Procambarus; species Procambarus clarkii. Next base: position 46,122 of record NW_027189371.1, read on the forward strand.
TTCCAATACAAATGATAAAAATAACAATTTCTTCAACAGTTTTTACTATAGAGTTTCTGATATTAAACTATATGCAATAAAAATTGGATTTCTCCCCTCATCAATCACTGTATTAACGAAGTACAAATAAATAAATCATCAAGCGGAGCTTCGTGTAATTAGATCATTAAAGAAGCATATGAAAATGACTTTTCTAATACAAATGATAAAAATAACAGTGTTTTCAATATAATTTTCTATAGAGTTCATGATTTTAAGCTTATACTACTTAAAGGAGATATACACGTAAAACCAGCTTTAATCCGGCTAAAACGTCGATATATGCAATAAAAATTGGATTTCTCTCCTTATCAATATCTTACTCTCTGTCTTATACATATAGGTAAATCATCAAGCACAGCTTCATGGTTTCTAGATCATTAAGGAAGCATATGAAAATGACGTTTCCAATACAAATGATGAAAATATCTATGTGAAATCTATAGAGTTTACTATGGAGTTCATGATTTTAAGTTTTTATTATAAAGTCAAAATATTACTAAACTATATGGGTTTTTAGTACAAAACAGAAACAAAGAAAACGGGAAATATTGCCTAAAGCATCAATATGACAGAAACAAAGAAAAACGAGAAACAAAGAAAACGGGAATTATTGCCTAAAGCATAGAAACAAAGAAAACGGGAAATATTGCCTAAAGCATCAATATGACAGAAACAAAGAAAAACGAGAAACAAAGAAAACGGGAAATATTGCCTAAAGCATAGAAACAAAGAAAACGGGAAATATTGCCTAAAGCATCAATATTTGGTTTAAATCACATAAGGGAAAGTTAAATGACAAACGTCCAAATATTGCCAAATTCGATGATTTTAAGTTTAAAACAAAATACTAGATAACTTGCTAAAAGTTATCGACCTTAGCTTCGAGACGAGTTTCGTGTTATTTAGATAATTAAAAAGCATATGAAAATGACGTTTCCAATACAAATGATAAAAATAACAATTTCTTCAACAGTTTTTACTATAGAGTTTCTGATATTAAACTATATGCAATAAAAATTGGATTTCTCCCCTCATCAATCACTGTATTAACGAAGTACAAATAAATAAATCATCAAGCGGAGCTTCGTGTAATTAGATCATTAAAGAAGCATATGAAAATGACTTTTCTAATACAAATGATAAAAATAACAGTGTTTTCAATATAATTTTCTATAGAGTTCATGATTTTAAGCTTATACTACTTAAAGGAGATATACACGTAAAACCAGCTTTAATCCGGCTAAAACGTCGATATATGCAATAAAAATTGGATTTCTCTCCTTATCAATATCTTACTCTCTGTCTTATACATATAGGTAAATCATCAAGCACAGCTTCATGGTTTCTAGATCATTAAGGAAGCATATGAAAATGACGTTTCCAATACAAATGATGAAAATATCTATGTGAAATCTATAGAGTTTACTATGGAGTTCATGATTTTAAGTTTTTATTATAAAGTCAAAATATTACTAAACTATATGGGTTTTTAGTACAAAACAGAAACAAAGAAAACGGGAAATATTGCCTAAAGCATAGAAACAAAGAAAACGGGAAATATTGCCTAAAGCATCAATATGACAGAAACAAAGAAAAACGAGAAACAAAGAAAACGGGAATTATTGCCTAAAGCATAGAAACAAAGAAAACGGGAAATATTGCCTAAAGCATCAATATGACAGAAACAAAGAAAAACGAGAAACAAAGAAAACGGGAAATATTGCCTAAAGCATAGAAACAAAGAAAACGGGAAATATTGCCTAAAGCATCAATATTTGGTTTAAATCACATAAGGGAAAGTTAAATGACAAACGTCCAAATATTGCCAAATTCGATGATTTTAAGTTTAAAACAAAATACTAGATAACTTGCTAAAAGTTATCGACCGTAGCTTCGAGACGAGTTTCGTGTTATTTAGATAATTAAAAAGCATATGAAAATGACGTTTCCAATACAAATGATAAAAATAACAATTTCTTCAACAGTTTTTACTATAGAGTTTCTGATATTAAACTATATGCAATAAAAATTGGATTTCTCCCCTCATCAATCACTGTATTAACGAAGTACAAATAAATAAATCATCAAGCGGAGCTTCGTGTAATTAGATCATTAAAGAAGCATATGAAAATGACTTTTCTAATACAAATGATAAAAATAACAGTGTTTTCAATATAATTTTCTATAGAGTTCATGATTTTAAGCTTATACTACTTAAAGGAGATATACACGTAAAACCAGCTTTAATCCGGCTAAAACGTCGATATATGCAATAAAAATTGGATTTCTCTCCTTATCAATATCTTACTCTCTGTCTTATACATATAGGTAAATCATCAAGCACAGCTTCATGGTTTCTAGATCATTAAGGAAGCATATGAAAATGACGTTTCCAATACAAATGATGAAAATATCTATGTGAAATCTATAGAGTTTACTATGGAGTTCATGATTTTAAGTTTTTATTATAAAGTCAAAATATTACTAAACTATATGGGTTTTTAGTACAAAACAGAAACAAAGAAAACGGGAAATATTGCCTAAAGCATAGAAACAAAGAAAACGGGAAATATTGCCTAAAGCATCAATATGACAGAAACAAAGAAAAACGAGAAACAAAGAAAACGGGAAATATTGCCTAAAGCATAGAAACAAAGAAAACGGGAAATATTGCCTAAAGCATCAATATTTGGTTTAAATCACATAAGGGAAAGTTAAATGACAAACGTCCAAATATTGCCAAATTCGATGATTTTAAGTTTAAAACAAAATACTAGATAACTTGCTAAAAGTTATCGACCGTAGCTTCGAGACGAGTTTCGTGTTATTTAGATAATTAAAAAGCATATGAAAATGACGTGTCAAATACAAATGATAAAAATAACAATTTCTTCAACAGTTTTTACTATAGAGTTTCTGATATTAAATTATATGCAATAAAATTTGGATTTCTCCCCTCATCAATCACTGTATTAACGAAGTACAAATAATTAAATCATCAAGCGGAGCTTCGTGTAATTAGATCATTAAAGAAGCATATGAAAATGACTTTTCTAATACAAATGATAAAAATAACAGTGTTTTCAATATAATTTTCTATAGAGTTCATGATTTTAAGCTTATACTACTTAAAGGATTAAACGTAAAACGTACACGTAAAACCAGCTTTAATCCGGCTAAAACGTCGATATATGCAATAAAAATTGGATTTCTCTCCTTATCAATATCTTACTCTCTGTCTTATACATATAGGTAAATCATCAAGCACAGCTTCATGGTTTCTAGATCATTAAGGAAGCATATGAAAATGACGTTTCCAATACAAATGATGAAAATATCTATGTGAAATCTATAGAGTTTACTATGGAGTTCATGATTTTAAGTTTTTATTATAAAGTCAAAATATTACTAAACTATATGGGTTTTTAGTACAAAACAGAAACAAAGAAAACGGGAAATATTGCCTAAAGCATAGAAACAAAGAAAACGGGAAATATTGCCTAAAGCATCAATATGACAGAAACAAAGAAAAACGAGAAACAAAGAAAACGGGAAATATTGCCTAAAGCATAGAAACAAAGAAAACGGGAAATATTGCCTAAAGCATCAATATGACAGAAACAAAGAAAAACGAGAAACAAAGAAAACGGGAAATATTGCCTAAAGCATCAATATTTGGTTTAAATCACATAAGGGAAAGTTAAATGACAAACGTCCATATATTGCCAAATTCGATGATTTTAAGTTTAAAACAAAATACTAGATAACTTGCTAAAAGTTATCGACCGTAGCTTCGAGACGAGTTTCGTGTTATTTAGATAATTAAAAAGCATATGAAAATGACGTGTCAAATACAAATGATAAAAATAACAATTTATTCAGCAGTTTTTACTATAGAGTTTCTGATATTAAATTATATGCAATAAAAATTGGATTTCTCCCCTCATCAATCACTGTATTAACGAAGTACAAATAATTAAATCATCAAGCGGAGCTTCGTGTAATTAGATCATTAAAGAAGCATATGAAAATGACTTTTCTAATACAAATGATAAAAATAACAGTGTTTTCAATATAATTTTCTATAGAGTTCATGATTTTAAGCTTATACTACTTAAAGGAGATGTACACGTAAAACCAGCTTTAATCCGGCTAAAACGTCGATATATGCAATAAAAATTGGATTTCTCTCCTTATCAATATCTTACTCTCTGTCTTATACATATAGGTAAATCATCAAGCACAGCTTCATGGTTTCTAGATCATTAAGGAAGCATATGAAAATGACGTTTCCAATACAAATGATGAAAATATCTATGTGAAATCTATAGAGTTTACTATGGAGTTCATGATTTTAAGTTTTTATTATAAAGTCAAAATATTACTAAACTATATGGGTTTTTAGTACAAAACAGAAACAAAGAAAACGGGAAATATTGCCTAAAGCATAGAAACAAAGAAAACGGGAAATATTGCCTAAAGCATAGAAACAAAGAAAACGGGAAATATTGCCTAAAGCATCAATATGACAGAAACAAAGAAAAACGAGAAACAAAGAAAACGGGAATTATTGCCTAAAGCATAGAAACAAAGAAAACGGGAAATATTGCCTAAAGCATCAATATGACAGAAACAAAGAAAAACGAGAAACAAAGAAAACGGGAAATATTGCCTAAAGCATAGAAACAAAGAAAACGGGAAATATTGCCTAAAGCATCAATATTTGGTTTAAATCACATAAGGGAAAGTTAAATGACAAACGTCCAAATATTGCCAAATTCGATGATTTTAAGTTTAAAACAAAATACTAGATAACTTGCTAAAAGTTATCGACCGTAGCTTCGAGACGAGTTTCGTGTTATTTAGATAATTAAAAAGCATATGAAAATGACGTTTCCAATACAAATGATAAAAATAACAATTTCTTCAACAGTTTTTACTATAGAGTTTCTGATATTAAACTATATGCAATAAAAATTGGATTTCTCCCCTCATCAATCACTGTATTAACGAAGTACAAATAAATAAATCATCAAGCGGAGCTTCGTGTAATTAGATCATTAAAGAAGCATATGAAAATGACTTTTCTAATACAAATGATAAAAATAACAGTGTTTTCAATATAATTTTCTATAGAGTTCATGATTTTAAGCTTATACTACTTAAAGGAGATATACACGTAAAACCAGCTTTAATCCGGCTAAAACGTCGATATATGCAATAAAAATTGGATTTCTCTCCTTATCAATATCTTACTCTCTGTCTTATACATATAGGTAAATCATCAAGCACAGCTTCATGGTTTCTAGATCATTAAGGAAGCATATGAAAATGACGTTTCCAATACAAATGATGAAAATATCTATGTGAAATCTATAGAGTTTACTATGGAGTTCATGATTTAAAGTTTTTATTATAAAGTCAAAATATTACTAAACTATATGGGTTTTTAGTACAAAACAGAAACAAAGAAAACGGGAAATATTGCCTAAAGCATAGAAACAAAGAAAACGGGAAATATTGCCTAAAGCATCAATATGACAGAAACAAAGAAAAACGAGAAACAAAGAAAACGGGAAATATTGCCTAAAGCATAGAAACAAAGAAAACGGGAAATATTGCCTAAAGCATCAATATTTGGTTTAAATCACATAAGGGAAAGTTAAATGACAAACGTCCAAATATTGCCAAATTCGATGATTTTAAGTTTAAAACAAAATACTAGATAACTTGCTAAAAGTTATCGACCGTAGCTTCGAGACGAGTTTCGTGTTATTTAGATAATTAAAAAGCATATGAAAATGACGTGTCAAATACAAATGATAAAAATAACAATTTCTTCAACAGTTTTTACTATAGAGTTTCTGATATTAAATTATATGCAATAAAATTTGGATTTCTCCCCTCATCAATCACTGTATTAACGAAGTACAAATAATTAAATCATCAAGCGGAGCTTCGTGTAATTAGATCATTAAAGAAGCATATGAAAATGACTTTTCTAATACAAATGATAAAAATAACAGTGTTTTCAATATAATTTTCTATAGAGTTCATGATTTTAAGCTTATACTACTTAAAGGATTAAACGTAAAACGTACACGTAAAACCAGCTTTAATCCGGCTAAAACGTCGATATATGCAATAAAAATTGGATTTCTCTCCTTATCAATATCTTACTCTCTGTCTTATACATATAGGTAAATCATCAAGCACAGCTTCATGGTTTCTAGATCATTAAGGAAGCATATGAAAATGACGTTTCCAATACAAATGATGAAAATATCTATGTGAAATCTATAGAGTTTACTATGGAGTTCATGATTTTAAGTTTTTATTATAAAGTCAAAATATTACTAAACTATATGGGTTTTTAGTACAAAACAGAAACAAAGAAAACGGGAAATATTGCCTAAAGCATAGAAACAAAGAAAACGGGAAATATTGCCTAAAGCATCAATATGACAGAAACAAAGAAAAACGAGAAACAAAGAAAACGGGAAATATTGCCTAAAGCATAGAAACAAAGAAAACGGGAAATATTGCCTAAAGCATCAATATGACAGAAACAAAGAAAAACGAGAAACAAAGAAAACGGGAAATATTGCCTAAAGCATCAATATTTGGTTTAAATCACATAAGGGAAAGTTAAATGACAAACGTCCATATATTGCCAAATTCGATGATTTTAAGTTTAAAACAAAATACTAGATAACTTGCTAAAAGTTATCGACCGTAGCTTCGAGACGAGTTTCGTGTTATTTAGATAATTAAAAAGCATATGAAAATGACGTGTCAAATACAAATGATAAAAATAACAATTTATTCAGCAGTTTTTACTATAGAGTTTCTGATATTAAATTATATGCAATAAAAATTGGATTTCTCCCCTCATCAATCACTGTATTAACGAAGTACAAATAATTAAATCATCAAGCGGAGCTTCGTGTAATTAGATCATTAAAGAAGCATATGAAAATGACTTTTCTAATACAAATGATAAAAATAACAGTGTTTTCAATATAATTTTCTATAGAGTTCATGATTTTAAGCTTATACTACTTAAAGGAGATGTACACGTAAAACCAGCTTTAATCCGGCTAAAACGTCGATATATGCAATAAAAATTGGATTTCTCTCCTTATCAATATCTTACTCTCTGTCTTATACATATAGGTAAATCATCAAGCACAGCTTCATGGTTTCTAGATCATTAAGGAAGCATATGAAAATGACGTTTCCAATACAAATGATGAAAATATCTATGTGAAATCTAGAGTTTACTATGGAGTTCATGATTTTAAGTTTTTATTATAAAGTCAAAATATTACTAAACTATATGGGTTTTTAGTACAAAACAGAAACAAAGAAAACGGGAAATATTGCCTAAAGCATAGAAACAAAGAAAACGGGAAATATTGCCTAAAGCATAGAAACAAAGAAAACGGGAAATATTGCCTAAAGCATCAATATGACAGAAACAAAGAAAAACGAGAAACAAAGAAAACGGGAATTATTGCCTAAAGCATAGAAACAAAGAAAACGGGAAATATTGCCTAAAGCATCAATATGACAGAAACAAAGAAAAACGAGAAACAAAGAAAACGGGAAATATTGCCTAAAGCATAGAAACAAAGAAAACGGGAAATATTGCCTAAAGCATCAATATTTGGTTTAAATCACATAAGGGAAAGTTAAATGACAAACGTCCAAATATTGCCAAATTCGATGATTTTAAGTTTAAAACAAAATACTAGATAACTTGCTAAAAGTTATCGACCGTAGCTTCGAGACGAGTTTCGTGTTATTTAGATAATTAAAAAGCATATGAAAATGACGTTTCCAATACAAATGATAAAAATAACAATTTCTTCAACAGTTTTTACTATAGAGTTTCTGATATTAAACTATATGCAATAAAAATTGGATTTCTCCCCTCATCAATCACTGTATTAACGAAGTACAAATAAATAAATCATCAAGCGGAGCTTCGTGTAATTAGATCATTAAAGAAGCATATGAAAATGACTTTTCTAATACAAATGATAAAAATAACAGTGTTTTCAATATAATTTTCTATAGAGTTCATGATTTTAAGCTTATACTACTTAAAGGAGATATACACGTAAAACCAGCTTTAATCCGGCTAAAACGTCGATATATGCAATAAAAATTGGATTTCTCTCCTTATCAATATCTTACTCTCTGTCTTATACATATAGGTAAATCATCAAGCACAGCTTCATGGTTTCTAGATCATTAAGGAAGCATATGAAAATGACGTTTCCAATACAAATGATGAAAATATCTATGTGAAATCTATAGAGTTTACTATGGAGTTCATGATTTTAAGTTTTTATTATAAAGTCAAAATATTACTAAACTATATGGGTTTTTAGTACAAAACAGAAACAAAGAAAACGGGAAATATTGCCTAAAGCATAGAAACAAAGAAAACGGGAAATATTGCCTAAAGCATCAATATGACAGAAACAAAGAAAAACGAGAAACAAAGAAAACGGGAAATATTGCCTAAAGCATAGAAACAAAGAAAACGGGAAATATTGCCTAAAGCATCAATATTTGGTTTAAATCACATAAGGGAAAGTTAAATGACAAACGTCCAAATATTGCCAAATTCGATGATTTTAAGTTTAAAACAAAATACTAGATAACTTGCTAAAAGTTATCGACCGTAGCTTCGAGACGAGTTTCGTGTTATTTAGATAATTAAAAAGCATATGAAAATGACGTTTCCAATACAAATGATAAAAATAACAATTTCTTCAACAGTTTTTACTATAGAGTTTCTGATATTAAACTATATGCAATAAAAATTGGATTTCTCCCCTCATCAATCACTGTATTAACGAAGTACAAATAAATAAATCATCAAGCGGAGCTTCGTGTAATTAGATCATTAAAGAAGCATATGAAAATGACTTTTCTAATACAAATGATAAAAATAACAGTGTTTTCAATATAATTTTCTATAGAGTTCATGATTTTAAGCTTATACTACTTAAAGGATTAAACGTAAAACGTACACGTAAAACCAGCTTTAATCCGGCTAAAACGTCGATATATGCAATAAAAATTGGATTTCTCTCCTTATCAATATCTTACTCTCTGTCTTATACATATAGGTAAATCATCAAGCACAGCTTCATGGTTTCTAGATCATTATGGAAGCATATGAAAATGACGTTTCCAATACAAATGATGAAAATATCTATGTGAAATCTATAGAGTTTACTATGGAGTTCATGATTTTAAGTTTTTATTATAAAGTCAAAATATTACTAAACTATATGGGTTTTTAGTACAAAACAGAAACAAAGAAAACGGGAAATATTGCCTAAAGCATAGAAACAAAGAAAACGGGAAATATTGCCTAAAGCATCAATATGACAGAAACAAAGAAAAACGAGAAACAAAGAAAACGGGAAATATTGCCTAAAGCATAGAAACAAAGAAAACGGGAAATATTGCCTAAAGCATCAATATGACAGAAACAAAGAAAAACGAGAAACAAAGAAAACGGGAAATATTGCCTAAAGCATCAATATTTGGTTTAAATCACATAAGGGAAAGTTAAATGACAAACGTCCATATATTGCCAAATTCGATGATTTTAAGTTTAAAACAAAATACTAGATAACTTGCTAAAAGTTATCGACCGTAGCTTCGAGACGAGTTTCGTGTTATTTAGATAATTAAAAAGCATATGAAAATGACGTGTCAAATACAAATGATAAAAATAACAATTTCTTCAGCAGTTTTTACTATAGAGTTTCTGATATTAAATTATATGCAATAAAAATTGGATTTCTCCCCTCATCAATCACTGTATTAACGAAGTACAAATAATTAAATCATCAAGCGGAGCTTCGTGTAATTAGATCATTAAAGAAGCATATGAAAATGACTTTTCTAATACAAATTATAAAAATAACAGTGTTTTCAATATAATTTTCTATAGAGTTCATGATTTTAAGCTTATACTACTTAAAGGAGATGTACACGTAAAACCAGCTTTAATCCGGCTAAAACGTCGATATATGCAATAAAAATTGGATTTCTCTCCTTATCAATATCTTACTCTCTGTCTTATACATATAGGTAAATCATCAAGCACAGCTTCATGGTTTCTAGATCATTAAGGAAGCATATGAAAATGACGTTTCCAATACAAATGATGAAAATATCTATGTGAAATCTATAGAGTTTACTATGGAGTTCATGATTTTAAGTTTTTATTATAAAGTCAAAATATTACTAAACTATATGGGTTTTTAGTACAAAACAGAAACAAAGAAAACGGGAAATATTGCCTAAAGCATAGAAACAAAGAAAACGGGAAATATTGCCTAAAGCATCAATATGACAGAAACAAAGAAAAACGAGAAACAAAGAAAACGGGAATTATTGCCTAAAGCATAGAAACAAAGAAAACGGGAAATATTGCCTAAAGCATCAATATGACAGAAACAAAGAAAAACGAGAAACAAAGAAAACGGGAAATATTGCCTAAAGCATAGAAACAAAGAAAACGGGAAATATTGCCTAAAGCATCAATATTTGGTTTAAATCACATAAGGGAAAGTTAAATGACAAACGTCCAAATATTGCCAAATTCGATGATTTTAAGTTTAAAACAAAATACTAGATAACTTGCTAAAAGTTATCGACCGTAGCTTCGAGACGAGTTTCGTGTTATTTAGATAATTAAAAAGCATATGAAAATGACGTTTCCAATACAAATGATAAAAATAACAATTTCTTCAACAGTTTTTACTATAGAGTTTCTGATATTAAACTATATGCAATAAAAATTGGATTTCTCCCCTCATCAATCACTGTATTAACGAAGTACAAATAAATAAATCTTCAAGCGGAGCTTCGTGTAATTAGATCATTAAAGAAGCATATGAAAATGACTTTTCTAATACAAATGATAAAAATAACAGTGTTTTCAATATAATTTTCTATAGAGTTCATGATTTTAAGCTTATACTACTTAAAGGAGATATACACGTAAAACCAGCTTTAATCCGGCTAAAACGTCGATATATGCAATAAAAATTGGATTTCTCTCCTTATCAATATCTTACTCTCTGTCTTATACATATAGGTAAATCATCAAGCACAGCTTCATGGTTTCTAGATCATTAAGGAAGCATATGAAAATGACGTTTCCAATACAAATGATGAAAATATCTATGTGAAATCTTTAGAGTTTACTATGGAGTTCATGATTTTAAGTTTTTATTATAAAGTCAAAATATTACTAAACTATATGGGTTTTTAGTACAAAACAGAAACAAAGAAAACGGGAAATATTGCCTAAAGCATAGAAACAAAGAAAACGGGAAATATTGCCTAAAGCATCAATATGACAGAAACAAAGAAAAACGAGAAACAAAGAAAACGGGAATTATTGCCTAAAGCATAGAAACAAAGAAAACGGGAAATATTGCCTAAAGCATCAATATGACAGAAACAAAGAAAAACGAGAAACAAAGAAAACGGGAAATATTGCCTAAAGCATAGAAACAAAGAAAACGGGAAATATTGCCTAAAGCATCAATATTTGGTTTAAATCACATAAGGGAAAGTTAAATGACAAACGTCCAAATATTGCCAAATTCGATGATTTTAAGTTTAAAACAAAATACTAGATAACTTGCTAAAAGTTATCGACCGTAGCTTCGAGACGAGTTTCGTGTTATTTAGATAATTAAAAAGCATATGAAAATGACGTTTCCAATACAAATGATAAAAATAACAATTTCTTCAACAGTTTTTACTATAGAGTTTCTGATATTAAACTATATGCAATAAAAATTGGATTTCTCCCCTCATCAATCACTGTATTAACGAAGTACAAATAAATAAATCATCAAGCGGAGCTTCGTGTAATTAGATCATTAAAGAAGCATATGAAAATGACTTTTCTAATACAAATGATAAAAATAACAGTGTTTTCAATATAATTTTCTATAGAGTTCATGATTTTAAGCTTATACTACTTAAAGGATTAAACGTAAAACGTACACGTAAAACCAGCTTTAATCCGGCTAAAACGTCGATATATGCAATAAAAATTGGATTTCTCTCCTTATCAATATCTTACTCTTTGTCTTATACATATAGGTAAATCATCAAGCACAGCTTCATGGTTTCTAGATCATTAAGGAAGCATATGAAAATGACGTTTCCAATACAAATGATGAAAATATCTATGTGAAATCTATAGAGTTTACTATGGAGTTCATGATTTTAAGTTTTTATTATAAAGTCAAAATATTACTAAACTATATGGGTTTTTAGTACAAAACAGAAACAAAGAAAACGGGAAATATTGCCTAAAGCATAGAAACAAAGAAAACGGGAAATATTGCCTAAAGCATCAATATGACAGAAACAAAGAAAAACGAGAAACAAAGAAAACGGGAAATATTGCCTAAAGCATAGAAACAAAGAAAACGGGAAATATTGCCTAAAGCATCAATATGACAGAAACAAAGAAAAACGAGAAACAAAGAAAACGGGAAATATTGCCTAAAGCATCAATATTTGGTTTAAATCACATAAGGGAAAGTTAAATGACAAACGTCCATATATTGCCAAATTCGATGATTTTAAGTTTAAAACAAAATACTAGATAACTTGCTAAAAGTTATCGACCGTAGCTTCGAGACGAGTTTCGTGTTATTTAGATAATTAAAAAGCATATGAAAATGACGTGTCAAATACAAATGATAAAAATAACAATTTCTTCAGCAGTTTTTACTATAGAGTTTCTGATATTAAATTATATGCAATAAAAATTGGATTTCTCCCCTCATCAATCACTGTATTAACGAAGTACAAATAATTAAATCATCAAGCGGAGCTTCGTGTAATTAGATCATTAAAGAAGCATATGAAAATGACTTTTCTAATACAAATTATAAAAATAACAGTGTTTTCAATATAATTTTCTATAGAGTTCATGATTTTAAGCTTATACTACTTAAAGGAGATGTACACGTAAAACCAGCTTTAATCCGGCTAAAACGTCGATATATGCAATAAAAATTGGATTTCTCTCCTTATCAATATCTTACTCTCTGTCTTATACATATAGGTAAATCATCAAGCACAGCTTCATGGTTTCTAGATCATTAAGGAAGCATATGAAAATGACGTTTCCAATACAAATGATGAAAATATCTATGTGAAATCTATAGAGTTTACTATGGAGTTCATGATTTTAAGTTTTTATTATAAAGTCAAAATATTACTAAACTATATGGGTTTTTAGTACAAAACAGAAACAAAGAAAACGGGAAATATTGCCTAAAGCATAGAAACAAAGAAAACGGGAAATATTGCCTAAAGCATCAATATGACAGAAACAAAGAAAAACGAGAAACAAAGAAAACGGGAATTATTGCCTAAAGCATAGAAACAAAGAAAACGGGAAATATTGCCTAAAGCATCAATATGACAGAAACAAAGAAAAACGAGAAACAAAGAAAACGGGAAATATTGCCTAAAGCATAGAAACAAAGAAAACGGGAAATATTGCCTAAAGCATCAATATGACAGAAACAAAGAAAAACGAGAAACAAAGAAAACGGGAATTATTGCCTAAAGCATAGAAACAAAGAAAACGGGAAATATTGCCTAAAGCATCAATATGACAGAAACAAAGAAAAACGAGAAACAAAGAAAACGGGAAATATTGCCTAAAGCATAGAAACAAAGAAAACGGGAAATATTGCCTAAAGCATAGAAACAAAGAAAACGGGAAATATTGCCTAAAGCATCAATATGACAGAAACAAAGAAAAACGAGAAACAAAGAAAACGGGAAATATTGCCTAAAGCATAGAAACAAAGAAAACGGGAAATATTGCCTAAAGCATCAATATGACAGAAACAAAGAAAAACGAGAAACAAAGAAAACGGGAAATATTGCCTAAAGCATCAATATTTGGTTTAAATCACATAAGGGAAAGTTAAATGACAAACGTCCATATATTGCCAAATTCGATGATTTTAAGTTTAAAACAAAATACTAGATAACTTGCTAAAAGTTATCGACCGTAGCTTCGAGACGAGTTTCGTGTTATTTAGATAATTAAAAAGCATATGAAAATGACGTGTCAAATACAAATGATAAAAATAACAATTTCTTCAGCAGTTTTTACTATAGAGTTTCTGATATTAAATTATATGCAATAAAAATTGGATTTCTCCCCTCATCAATCACTGTATTAACGAAGTACAAATAATTAAATCATCAAGCGGAGCTTCGTGTAATTAGATCATTAAAGAAGCATATGAAAATGACTTTTCTAATACAAATTATAAAAATAACAGTGTTTTCAATATAATTTTCTATAGAGTTCATGATTTTAAGCTTATACTACTTAAAGGAGATGTACACGTAAAACCAGCTTTAATCCGGCTAAAACGTCGATATTTGCAATAAAAATTGGATTTCTCTCCTTATCAATATCTTACTCTCTGTCTTATACATATAGGTAAATCATCAAGCACAGCTTCATGGTTTCTAGATCATTAAGGAAGCATATGAAAATGACGTTTCCAATACAAATGATGAAAATATCTATGTGAAATCTATAGAGTTTACTATGGAGTTCATGATTTTAAGTTTTTATTATAAAGTCAAAATATTACTAAACTATATGGGTTTTTAGTACAAAACAGAAACAAAGAAAACGGGAAATATTGCCTAAAGCATAGAAACAAAGAAAACGGGAAATATTGCCTAAAGCATCAATATGACAGAAACAAAGAAAAACGAGAAACAAAGAAAACGGGAATTATTGCCTAAAGCATAGAAACAAAGAAAACGGGAAATATTGCCTAAAGCATCAATATGACAGAAACAAAGAAAAACGAGAAACAAAGAAAACGGGAAATATTGCCTAAAGCATAGAAACAAAGAAAACGGGAAATATTGCCTAAAGCATCAATATTTGGTTTAAATCACATAAGGGAAAGTTAAATGACAAACGTCCAAATATTGCCAAATTCGATGATTTTAAGTTTAAAACAAAATACTAGATAACTTGCTAAAAGTTATCGACCGTAGCTTCGAGACGAGTTTCGTGTTATTTAGATAATTAAAAAGCATATGAAAATGACGTTTCCAATACAAATGATAAAAATAACAATTTCTTCAACAGTTTTTACTATAGAGTTTCTGATATTAAACTATATGCAATAAAAATTGGATTTCTCCCCTCATCAATCACTGTATTAACGAAGTACAAATAAATAAATCTTCAATCGGAGCTTCGTGTAATTAGATCATTAAAGAAGCATATGAAAATGACTTTTCTAATACAAATGATAAAAATAACAGTGTTTTCAATATAATTTTCTATAGAGTTCATGATTTTAAGCTTATACTACTTAAAGGAGATATACACGTAAAACCAGCTTTAATCCGGCTAAAACGTCGATATATGCAATAAAAATTGGATTTCTCTCCTTATCAATATCTTACTCTCTGTCTTATACATATAGGTAAATCATCAAGCACAGCTTCATGGTTTCTAGATCATTAAGGAAGCATATGAAAATGACGTTTCCAATACAAATGATGAAAATATCTATGTGAAATCTATAGAGTTTACTATGGAGTTCATGATTTTAAGTTTTTATTATAAAGTCAAAATATTACTAAACTATATGGGTTTTTAGTACAAAACAGAAACAAAGAAAACGGGAAATATTGCCTAAAGCATAGAAACAAAGAAAACGGGAAATATTGCCTAAAGCATCAATATGACAGAAACAAAGAAAAACGAGAAACAAAGAAAACGGGAATTATTGCCTAAAGCATAGAAACAAAGAAAACGGGAAATATTGCCTAAAGCATCAATATGACAGAAACAAAGAAAAACGAGAAACAAAGAAAACGGGAAATATTGCCTAAAGCATAGAAACAAAGAAAACGGGAAATATTGCCTAAAGCATCAATATTTGGTTTAAATCACATAAGGGAAAGTTAAATGACAAACGTCCAAATATTGCCAAATTCGATGATTTTAAGTTTAAAACAAAATACTAGATAACTTGCTAAAAGTTATCGACCGTAGCTTCGAGACGAGTTTCGTGTTATTTAGATAATTAAAAAGCATATGAAAATGACGTTTCCAATACAAATGATAAAAATAACAATTTCTTCAACAGTTTTTACTATAGAGTTTCTGATATTAAACTATATGCAATAAAAATTGGATTTCTCCCCTCATCAATCACTGTATTAACGAAGTACAAATAAATAAATCATCAAGCGGAGCTTCGTGTAATTAGATCATTAAAGAAGCATATGAAAATGACTTTTCTAATACAAATGATAAAAATAACAGTGTTTTCAATATAATTTTCTATAGAGTTCATGATTTTAAGCTTATACTACTTAAAGGAGATATACACGTAAAACCAGCTTTAATCCGGCTAAAACGTCGATATATGCAATAAAAATTGGATTTCTCTCCTTATCAATATCTTACTCTCTGTCTTATACATATAGGTAAATCATCAAGCACAGCTTCATGGTTTCTAGATCATTAAGGAAGCATATGAAAATGACGTTTCCAATACAAATGATGAAAATATCTATGTGAAATCTATAGAGTTTACTATGGAGTTCATGATTTTAAGTTTTTATTATAAAGTCAAAATATTACTAAACTATATGGGTTTTTAGTACAAAACAGAAACAAAGAAAACGGGAAATATTGCCTAAAGCATAGAAACAAAGAAAACGGGAAATATTGCCTAAAGCATCAATATGACAGAAACAAAGAAAAACGAGAAACAAAGAAAACGGGAATTATTGCCTAAAGCATAGAAACAAAGAAAACGGGAAATATTGCCTAAAGCATCAATATGACAGAAACAAAGAAAAACGAGAAACAAAGAAAACGGGAAATATTGCCTAAAGCATAGAAACAAAGAAAACGGGAAATATTGCCTAAAGCATCAATATTTGGTTTAAATCACATAAGGGAAAGTTAAATGACAAACGTCCAAATATTGCCAAATTCGATGATTTTAAGTTTAAAACAAAATACTAGGTAACTTGCTAAAAGTTATCGACCGTAGCTTCGAGACGAGTTTCGTGTTATTTAGATAATTAAAAAGCATATGAAAATGACGTGTCAAATACAAATGATAAAAATAACAATTTCTTCAACAGTTTTTACTATAGAGTTTCTGATATTAAACTATATGCAATAAAATTTGGATTTCTCCCCTCATCAATCACTGTATTAACGAAGTACAAATAATTAAATCATCAAGCGGAGCTTCGTGTAATTAGATCATTAAAGAAGCATATGAAAATGACTTTTCTAATACAAATGATAAAAATAACAGTGTTTTCAATATAATTTTCTATAGAGTTCATGATTTTAAGCTTATACTACTTAAAGGATTAAACGTAAAACGTACACGTAAAACCAGCTTTAATCCGGCTAAAACGTCGATATATGCAATAAAAATTGGATTTCTCTCCTTATCAATATCTTACTCTCTGTCTTATACATATAGGTAAATCATCAAGCACAGCTTCATGGTTTCTAGATCATTAAGGAAGCATATGAAAATGACGTTTCCAATACAAATGATGAAAATATCTATGTGAAATCTATAGAGTTTACTATGGAGTTCATGATTTTAAGTTTTTATTATAAAGTCAAAATATTACTAAACTATATGGGTTTTTAGTACAAAACAGAAACAAAGAAAACGGGAAATATTGCCTAAAGCATAGAAACAAAGAAAACGGGAAATATTGCCTAAAGCATCAATATGACAGAAACAAAGAAAAACGAGAAACAAAGAAAACGGGAAATATTGCCTAAAGCATAGAAACAAAGAAAACGGGAAATATTGCCTAAAGCATCAATATGACAGAAACAAAGAAAAACGAGAAACAAAGAAAACGGGAAATATTGCCTAAAGCATCAATATTTGGTTTAAATCACATAAGGGAAAGTTAAATGACAAACGTCCATATATTGCCAAATTCGATGATTTTAAGTTTAAAACAAAATACTAGATAACTTGCTAAAAGTTATCGACCGTAGCTTCGAGACGAGTTTCGTGTTATTTAGATAATTAAAAAGCATATGAAAATGACGTGTCAAATACAAATGATAAAAATAACAATTTCTTCAACAGTTTTTACTATAGAGTTTCTGATATTAAATTATATGCAATAAAAATTGGATTTCTCCCCTCATCAATCACTGTATTAACGAAGTACAAATAATTAAATCATCAAGCGGAGCTTCGTGTAATTAGATCATTAAAGAAGCATATGAAAATGACTTTTCTAATACAAATGATAAAAATAACAGTGTTTTCAATATAATTTTCTATAGAGTTCATGATTTTAAGCTTATACTACTTAAAGGAGATGTACACGTAAAACCAGCTTTAATCCGGCTAAAACGTCGATATATGCAATAAAAATTGGATTTCTCTCCTTATCAATATCTTACTCTCTGTCTTATACATATAGGTAAATCATCAAGCACAGCTTCATGGTTTCTAGATCATTAAGGAAGCATATGAAAATGACGTTTCCAATACAAATGATGAAAATATCTATGTGAAATCTATAGAGTTTACTATGGAGTTCATGATTTTAAGTTTTTATTATAAAGTCAAAATATTACTAAACTATATGGGTTTTTAGTACAAAACAGAAACAAAGAAAACGGGAAATATTGCCTAAAGCATAGAAACAAAGAAAACGGGAAATATTGCCTAAAGCATCAATATGACAGAAACAAAGAAAAACGAGAAACAAAGAAAACGGGAAATATTGCCTAAAGCATAGAAACAAAGAAAACGGGAAATATTGCCTAAAGCATCAATATGACAGAAACAAAGAAAAACGAGAAACAAAGAAAACGGGAAATATTGCCTAAAGCATAGAAACAAAGAAAACGGGAAATATTGCCTAAAGCATCAATATTTGGTTTAAATCACATAAGGGAAAGTTAAATGACAAACGTCCAAATATTGCCAAATTCGATGATTTTAAGTTTAAAACAAAATACTAGATAACTTGCTAAAAGTTATCGACCGTAGCTTCGAGACGAGTTTCGTGTTATTTAGATAATTAAAAAGCATATGAAAATGACGTTTCCAATACAAATGATAAAAATAACAATTTCTTCAACAGTTTTTACTATAGAGTTTCTGATATTAAACTATATGCAATAAAAATTGGATTTCTCCCCTCATCAATCACTGTATTAACGAAGTACAAATAAATAAATCATCAAGCGGAGCTTCGTGTAATTAGATCATTAAAGAAGCATATGAAAATGACTTTTCTAATACAAATGATAAAAATAACAGTGTTTTCAATATAATTTTCTATAGAGTTCATGATTTTAAGCTTATACTACTTAAAGGAGATATACACGTAAAACCAGCTTTAATCCGGCTAAAACGTCGATATATGCAATAAAAATTGGATTTCTCTCCTTATCAATATCTTACTCTCTGTCTTATACATATAGGTAAATCATCAAGCACAGCTTCATGGTTTCTAGATCATTAAGGAAGCATATGAAAATGACGTTTCCAATACAAATGATGAAAATATCTATGTGAAATCTATAGAGTTTACTATGGAGTTCATGATTTTAAGTTTTTATTATAAAGTCAAAATATTACTAAACTATATGGGTTTTTAGTACAAAACAGAAACAAAGAAAACGGGAAATATTGCCTAAAGCATAGAAACAAAGAAAACGGGAAATATTGCCTAAAGCATCAATATGACAGAAACAAAGAAAAACGAGAAACAAAGAAAACGGGAATTATTGCCTAAAGCATAGAAACAAAGAAAACGGGAAATATTGCCTAAAGCATCAATATGACAGAAACAAAGAAAAACGAGAAACAAAGAAAACGGGAAATATTGCCTAAAGCATAGAAACAAAGAAAACGGGAAATATTGCCTAAAGCATCAATATTTGGTTTAAATCACATAAGGGAAAGTTAAATGACAAACGTCCAAATATTGCCAAATTCGATGATTTTAAGTTTAAAACAAAATACTAGATAACTTGCTAAAAGTTATCGACCGTAGCTTCGAGACGAGTTTCGTGTTATTTAGATAATTAAAAAGCATATGAAAATGACGTGTCAAATACAAATGATAAAAATAACAATTTCTTCAACAGTTTTTACTATAGAGTTTCTGATATTAAACTATATGCAATAAAATTTGGATTTCTCCCCTCATCAATCACTGTATTAACGAAGTACAAATAATTAAATCATCAAGCGGAGCTTCGTGTAATTAGATCATTAAAGAAGCATATGAAAATGACTTTTCTAATACAAATGATAAAAATAACAGTGTTTTCAATATAATTTTCTATAGAGTTCATGATTTTAAGCTTATACTACTTAAAGGATTAAACGTAAAACGTACACGTAAAACCAGCTTTAATCCGGCTAAAACGTCGATATATGCAATAAAAATTGGATTTCTCTCCTTATCAATATCTTACTCTCTGTCTTATACATATAGGTAAATCATCAAGCACAGCTTTATGGTTTCTAGATCATTAAGGAAGCATATGAAAATGACGTTTCCAATACAAATGATGAAAATATCTATGTGAAATCTATAGAGTTTACTATGGAGTTCATGATTTTAAGTTTTTATTATAAAGTCAAAATATTACTAAACTATATGGGTTTTTAGTACAAAACAGAAACAAAGAAAACGGGAAATATTGCCTAAAGCATACAAACAAAGAAAACGGGAAATATTGCCTAAAGCATCAATATGACAGAAACAAAGAAAAACGAGAAACAAAGAAAACGGGAAATATTGCCTAAAGCATAGAAACAAAGAAAACGGGAAATATTGCCTAAAGCATCAATATGACAGAAACAAAGAAAAACGAGAAACAAAGAAAACGGGAAATATTGCCTAAAGCATCAATATTTGGTTTAAATCACATAAGGGAAAGTTAAATGACAAACGTCCATATATTGCCAAATTCGATGATTTTAAGTTTAAAACAAAATACTAGATAACTTGCTAAAAGTTATCGACCGTAGCTTCGAGACGAGTTTCGTGTTATTTAGATAATTAAAAAGCATATGAAAATGACGTGTCAAATACAAATGATAAAAATAACAATTTCTTCAACAGTTTTTACTATAGAGTTTCTGATATTAAATTATATGCAATAAAAATTGGATTTCTCCCCTCATCAATCACTGTATTAACGAAGTACAAATAATTAAATCATCAAGCGGAGCTTCGTGTAATTAGATCATTAAAGAAGCATATGAAAATGACTTTTCTAATACAAATGATAAAAATAACAGTGTTTTCAATATAATTTTCTATAGAGTTCATGATTTTAAGGTTATACTACTTAAAGGAGATGTACACGTAAAACCAGCTTTAATCCGGCTAAAACGTCGATATATGCAATAAAAATTGGATTTCTCTCCTTATCAATATCTTACTCTCTGTCTTATACATATAGGTAAATCATCAAGCACAGCTTCATGGTTTCTAGATCATTAAGGAAGCATATGAAAATGACGTTTCCAATACAAATGATGAAAATATCTATGTGAAATCTATAGAGTTTACTATGGAGTTCATGATTTTAAGTTTTTATTATAAAGTCAAAATATTTCTAAACTATATGGGTTTTTAGTACAAAACAGAAACAAAGAAAACGGGAAATATTGCCTAAAGCATAGAAACAAAGAAAACGGGAAATATTGCCTAAAGCATCAATATGACAGAAACAAAGAAAAACGAGAAACAAAGAAAACGGGAAATATTGCCTAAAGCATAGAAACAAAGAAAACGGGAAATATTGCCTAAAGCATCAATATTTGGTTTAAATCACATAAGGGAAAGTTAAATGACAAACGTCCATATATTGCCAAATTTGATGATTTTAAGTTTAAAACAAAATACTAGATAACTTGCTAAAAGTTATCGACCGTAGCTTCGAGACGAGTTTCGTGTTATTTAGATAATTAAAAAGCATATGAAAATGACGTTTCCAATACAAATGATAAAAATAACAATTTCTTCAACAGTTTTTACTATAGAGTTTCTGATATTAAACTATATGCAATAAAAATTGGATTTCTCCCCTCATCAATCACTGTATTAACGAAGTACAAATAATTAAATCATCAAGCGGAGCTTCGTGTAATTAGATCATTAAAGAAGCATATGAAAATGACTTTTCTAATACATAAAAAATACTGATATTCTAATACTGATAAAAATAACAGTGTTTTCAATATAATTTTCTATAGAGTTCATGATTTTAAGCTTATACTACTTAAAGGAGATGTACACGTAAAACCAGCTTTAATCCGGCTAAAACGTCGATATATGCAATAAAAATTGGATTTCTCTCCTTATCAATATCTTACTCTCTGTCTTATACATATAGGTAAATCATCAAGCACAGCTTCATGGTTTCTAGATCATTAAGGAAGCATATGAAAATGACGTTTCCAATACAAATGATGAAAATATCTATGTGAAATCTATAGAGTTTACTATGGAGTTCATGATTTTAAGTTTTTATTATAAAGTCAAAATATTACTAAACTATATGGGTTTTTAGTACAAAACAGAAACAATGAAAACGGGAAATATTGCCTAAAGCATAGAAACAAAGAAAACGGGAAATATTGCCTAAAGCATCAATATGACAGAAACAAAGAAAAACGAGAAACAAAGAAAACGGGAAATATTGCCTAAAGCATAGAAACAAAGAAAACGGGAAATATTGCCTAAAGCATCAATATGACAGAAACAAAGAAAAACGAGAAACAAAGAAAACAGGAAATATTGCCTAAAGCATAGAAACAAAGAAAACGGGAAATATTGCCTAAAGCATCAATATTTGGTTTAAATCACATAAGGGAAAGTTAAATGACAAACGTCCAAATATTGCCAAATTCGATGATTTTAAGTTTAAAACAAAATACTAGATAACTTGCTAAAAGTTATCGACCGTAGCTTCGAGACGAGTTTCGTGTTATTTAGATAATTAAAAAGCATATGAAAATGACGTTTCCAATACAAATGATAAAAATAACAATTTCTTCAACAGTTTTTACTATAGAGTTTCTGATATTAAACTATCAGAGCCGCGATCCGCTCCGAGGACATTATCAGGTGGGGAGTTTGACTGGGGCGGTACATCTGTCAAATGGCCTTAGGACACGCAGGTGTCCTAAGGCCAGCTCAGCGTGGACAGAAACCTCGCGTAGAGCAAAAGGGCAAATGCTGGCTTGATCCTGATTTTCAGTATGAATACGGACTGCGAAAGCAAGGCCTATCGATCCCTTTGACTTTAGGAGTTTTAAGCAAGAGGTGTCAGAAAAGTTACCACAGGGATAACTGGCTTGTGGCGGCCAAGCGTTCATAGCGACGTCGCTTTTTTATCCTTCGATGTCGGCTCTTCCTATCATTGTGAAGCAGAATTCACCAAGCGTTGGATTGTTCACCCACCAATGGGGAACGTGAGCTGGGTTTAGACCGTCGTGAGATAGGTTAGTTTTACCCTACTGTTAAACTGTGTCGTTGCGACAGCAGTCCTGCTCAGTACGAGAGGAACGGCAGGCCCGGACAAATGGTTCCGTTCTTGGTCGATCGGCCAGTGGAGCGAGGCTACGTCCGTGGGATTATGCCTGAAAGCCTCTAAGGCAGAATCCCGGCTGGAGATTCGATCCTTCGTTATCGAGCGGAGCATCGTGTTATTTTGATCATTAAAA
>NW_027189371.1:75000-92500 GCF_040958095.1 Procambarus clarkii
AGCTTCATGGTTTCTAGATCATTAAGGAAGCATATGAAAATGACGTTTCCAATACAAATGATGAAAATATCTATGTGAAATCTATAGAGTTTACTATGGAGTTCATGATTTTAAGTTTTTATTATAAAGTCAAAATATTACTAAACTATATGGGTTTTTAGTACAAAACAGAAACAAAGAAAACGGGAAATATTGCCTAAAGCATAGAAACAAAGAAAACGGGAAATATTGCCTAAAGCTTAGAAACAAAGAAAAGGGAAATATTGCCTAAAGCATCAATATGACAGAAACAAAGAAAAACGAGAAACAAAGAAAACGGGAAATATTGCCTAAAGCATAGAAACAAAGAAAACGGGAAATATTGCCTAAAGCATCAATATGACAGAAACAAAGAAAAACGAGAAACAAAGAAAACGGGAAATATTGCCTAAAGCATAGAAACAAAGAAAACGGGAAATATTGCCTAAAGCATCAATATTTGGTTTAAATCACATAAGGGAAAGTTAAATGACAAACGTCCAAATATTGCCAAATTCGATGATTTTAAGTTTAAAACAAAATACTAGATAACTTGCTAAAAGTTATCGACCGTAGCTTCGAGACGAGTTTCGTGTTATTTAGATAATTAAAAAGCATATGAAAATGACGTTTCCAATACAAATGATAAAAATAACAATTTCTTCAACAGTTTTTACTATAGAGTTTCTGATATTAAACTATATGCAATAAAAATTGGATTTCTCCCCTCATCAATCACTGTATTAACGAAGTACAAATAAATAAATCATCAAGCGGAGCTTCGTGTAATTAGATCATTAAAGAAGCATATGAAAATGACTTTTCTAATACAAATGATAAAAATAACAGTGTTTTCAATATAATTTTCTATAGAGTTCATGATTTTAAGCTTATACTACTTAAAGGATTAAACGTAAAACGTACACGTAAAACCAGCTTTAATCCGGCTAAAACGTCGATATATGCAATAAAAATTGGATTTCTCTCCTTATCAATATCTTACTCTCTGTCTTATACATATAGGTAAATCATCAAGCACAGCTTCATGGTTTCTAGATCATTAAGGAAGCATATGAAAATGACGTTTCCAATACAAATGATGAAAATATCTATGTGAAATCTATAGAGTTTACTATGGAGTTCATGATTTTAAGTTTTTATTATAAAGTCAAAATATTACTAAACTATATGGGTTTTTAGTACAAAACAGAAACAAAGAAAACGGGAAATATTGCCTAAAGCATAGAAACAAAGAAAACGGGAAATATTGCCTAAAGCATCAATATGACAGAAACAAAGAAAAACGAGAAACAAAGAAAACGGGAATTATTGCCTAAAGCATAGAAACAAAGAAAACGGGAAATATTGCCTAAAGCATCAATATGACAGAAACAAAGAAAAACGAGAAACAAAGAAAACGGGAAATATTGCCTAAAGCATAGAAACAAAGAAAACGGGAAATATTGCCTAAAGCATCAATATTTGGTTTAAATCACATAAGGGAAAGTTAAATGACAAACGTCCAAATATTGCCAAATTCGATGATTTTAAGTTTAAAACAAAATACTAGATAACTTGCTAAAAGTTATCGACCGTAGCTTCGAGACGAGTTTCGTGTTATTTAGATAATTAAAAAGCATATGAAAATGACGTTTCCAATACAAATGATAAAAATAACAATTTCTTCAACAGTTTTTACTATAGAGTTTCTGATATTAAACTATATGCAATAAAAATTGGATTTCTCCCCTCATCAATCACTGTATTAACGAAGTACAAATAAATAAATCATCAAGCGGAGCTTCGTGTAATTAGATCATTAAAGAAGCATATGAAAATGACTTTTCTAATACAAATGATAAAAATAACAGTGTTTTCAATATAATTTTCTATAGAGTTCATGATTTTAAGCTTATACTACTTAAAGGAGATATACACGTAAAACCAGCTTTAATCCGGCTAAAACGTCGATATATGCAATAAAAATTGGATTTCTCTCCTTATCAATATCTTACTCTCTGTCTTATACATATAGGTAAATCATCAAGCACAGCTTCATGGTTTCTATATCATTAAGGAAGCATATGAAAATGACGTTTCCAATACAAATGATGAAAATATCTATGTGAAATCTATAGAGTTTACTATGGAGTTCATGATTTTAAGTTTTTATTATAAAGTCAAAATATTACTAAACTATATGGGTTTTTAGTACAAAACAGAAACAAAGAAAACGGGAAATATTGCCTAAAGCATAGAAACAAAGAAAACGGGAAATATTGCCTAAAGCATCAATATGACAGAAACAAAGAAAAACGAGAAACAAAGAAAACGGGAATTATTGCCTAAAGCATAGAAACAAAGAAAACGGGAAATATTGCCTAAAGCATCAATATGACAGAAACAAAGAAAAACGAGAAACAAAGAAAACGGGAAATATTGCCTAAAGCATAGAAACAAAGAAAACGGGAAATATTGCCTAAAGCATCAATATTTGGTTTAAATCACATAAGGGAAAGTTAAATGACAAACGTCCAAATATTGCCAAATTCGATGATTTTAAGTTTAAAACAAAATACTAGATAACTTGCTAAAAGTTATCGACCGTAGCTTCGAGACGAGTTTCGTGTTATTTAGATAATTAAAAAGCATATGAAAATGACGTTTCCAATACAAATGATAAAAATAACAATTTCTTCAACAGTTTTTACTATAGAGTTTCTGATATTAAACTATATGCAATAAAAATTGGATTTCTCCCCTCATCAATCACTGTATTAACGAAGTACAAATAAATAAATCATCAAGCGGAGCTTCGTGTAATTAGATCATTAAAGAAGCATATGAAAATGACTTTTCTAATACAAATGATAAAAATAACAGTGTTTTCAATATAATTTTCTATAGAGTTCATGATTTTAAGCTTATACTACTTAAAGGAGATATACACGTAAAACCAGCTTTAATCCGGCTAAAACGTCGATATATGCAATAAAAATTGGATTTCTCTCCTTATCAATATCTTACTCTCTGTCTTATACATATAGGTAAATCATCAAGCACAGCTTCATGGTTTCTAGATCATTAAGGAAGCATATGAAAATGACGTTTCCAATACAAATGATGAAAATATCTATGTGAAATCTATAGAGTTTACTATGGAGTTCATGATTTTAAGTTTTTATTATAAAGTCAAAATATTACTAAACTATATGGGTTTTTAGTACAAAACAGAAACAAAGAAAACGGGAAATATTGCCTAAAGCATCAATATGACAGAAACAAAGAAAAACGAGAAACAAAGAAAACGGGAATTATTGCCTAAAGCATAGAAACAAAGAAAACGGGAAATATTGCCTAAAGCATCAATATGACAGAAACAAAGAAAAACGAGAAACAAAGAAAACGGGAAATATTGCCTAAAGCATAGAAACAAAGAAAACGGGAAATATTGCCTAAAGCATCAATATTTGGTTTAAATCACATAAGGGAAAGTTAAATGACAAACGTCCAAATATTGCCAAATTCGATGATTTTAAGTTTAAAACAAAATACTAGATAACTTGCTAAAAGTTATCGACCGTAGCTTCGAGACGAGTTTCGTGTTATTTAGATAATTAAAAAGCATATGAAAATGACGTTTCCAATACAAATGATAAAAATAACAATTTCTTCAACAGTTTTTACTATAGAGTTTCTGATATTAAACTATATGCAATAAAAATTGGATTTCTCCCCTCATCAATCACTGTATTAACGAAGTACAAATAAATAAATCATTAAGCGGAGCTTCGTGTAATTAGATCATTAAAGAAGCATATGAAAATGACTTTTCTAATACAAATGATAAAAATAACAGTGTTTTCAATATAATTTTCTATAGAGTTCATGATTTTAAGCTTATACTACTTAAAGGAGATATACACGTAAAACCAGCTTTAATCCGGCTAAAACGTCGATATATGCAATAAAAATTGGATTTCTCTCCTTATCAATATCTTACTCTCTGTCTTATACACATAGGTAAATCATCAAGCACAGCTTCATGGTTTCTATATCATTAAGGAAGCATATGAAAATGACGTTTCCAATACAAATGATGAAAATATCTATGTGAAATCTATAGAGTTTACTATGGAGTTCATGATTTTAAGTTTTTATTATAAAGTCAAAATATTACTAAACTATATGGGTTTTTAGTACAAAACAGAAACAAATAAAACGGGAAATATTGCCTAAAGCATAGAAACAAAGAAAACGGGAAATATTGCCTAAAGCATCAATATGACAGAAACAAAGAAAAACGAGAAACAATGAAAACGGGAAATATTGCCTGAAGCATAGAAACAAAGAAAACGGGAAATATTGCCTAAAGCATCAATATTTGGTTTAAATCACATAAGGGAAAGTTAAATGACAAACGTCCAAATATTGCCATATTCGATGATTTTAAGTTTAAAACAAAATACTAGATAACTTGCTAAAAGTTATCGACCGTAGCTTCGAGACGAGTTTCGTGTTATTTAGATAATTAAAAAGCATATGAAAATGACGTTTCCAATACAAATGATAAAAATAACAATTTCTTCAACAGTTTTTACTATAGAGTTTCTGATATTAAACTATATGCAATAAAAATTGGATTTCTCCCCTCATCAATCACTGTATTAACGAAGTACAAATAAATAAATCATCAAGCGGAGCTTCGTGTAATTAGATCATTAAAGAAGCATATGAAAATGACTTTTCTAATACAAATGATAAAAATAACAGTGTTTTCAATATAATTTTCTATAGAGTTCATGATTTTAAGCTTATACTACTTAAAGGAGATATACACGTAAAACCAGCTTTAATCCGGCTAAAACGTCGATATATGCAATAAAAATTGGATTTCTCTCCTTATCAATATCTTACTCTCTGTCTTATACATATAGGTAAATCATCAAGCACAGCTTCATGGTTTCTAGATCATTAAGGAAGCATATGAAAATGACGTTTCCAATACAAATGATGAAAATATCTATGTGAAATCTATAGAGTTTACTATGGAGTTCATGATTTTAAGTTTTTATTATAAAGTCAACATATTACTAAACTATATGGGTTTTTAGTACAAAACAGAAACAAAGAAAACGGGAAATATTGCCTAAAGCATAGAAACAAAGAAAACGGGAAATATTGCCTAAAGCATCAATATGACAGAAACAAAGAAAAACGAGAAACAAAGAAAACGGGAATTATTGCCTAAAGCATAGAAACAAAGAAAACGGGAAATATTGCCTAAAGCATCAATATGACAGAAACAAAGAAAAACGAGAAACAAAGAAAACGGGAAATATTGCCTAAAGCATAGAAACAAAGAAAACGGGAAATATTGCCTAAAGCATCAATATTTGGTTTAAATCACATAAGGGAAAGTTAAATGACAAACGTCCAAATATTGCCAAATTCGATGATTTTAAGTTTAAAACAAAATACTAGATAACTTGCTAAAAGTTATCGACCGTAGCTTCGAGACGAGTTTCGTGTTATTTAGATAATTAAAAAGCATATGAAAATGACGTTTCCAATACAAATGATAAAAATAACAATTTCTTCAACAGTTTTTACTATAGAGTTTCTGATATTAAACTATATGCAATAAAAATTGGATTTCTCCCCTCATCAATCACTGTATTAACGAAGTACAAATAAATAAATCATCAAGCGGAGCTTCGTGTAATTAGATCATTAAAGAAGCATATGAAAATGACTTTTCTAATACAAATGATAAAAATAACAGTGTTTTCAATATAATTTTCTATAGAGTTCATGATTTTAAGCTTATACTACTTAAAGGAGATATACACGTAAAACCAGCTTTAATCCGGCTAAAACGTCGATATATGCAATAAAAATTGGATTTCTCTCCTTATCAATATCTTACTCTCTGTCTTATACATATAGGTAAATCATCAAGCACAGCTTCATGGTTTCTATATCATTAAGGAAGCATATGAAAATGACGTTTCCAATACAAATGATGAAAATATCTATGTGAAATCTATAGAGTTTACTATGGAGTTCATGATTTTAAGTTTTTATTATAAAGTCAAAATATTACTAAACTATATGGGTTTTTAGTACAAAACAGAAACAAAGAAAACGGGAAATATTGCCTAAAGCATAGAAACAAAGAAAACGGGAAATATTGCCTAAAGCATCAATATGACAGAAACAAAGAAAAACGAGAAACAAAGAAAACGGGAATTATTGCCTAAAGCATAGAAACAAAGAAAACGGGAAATATTGCCTAAAGCATCAATATGACAGAAACAAAGAAAAACGAGAAACAATGAAAACGGGAAATATTGCCTAAAGCATAGAAACAAAGAAAACGGGAAATATTGCCTAAAGCATCAATATTTGGTTTAAATCACATAAGGGAAAGTTAAATGACAAACGTCCAAATATTGCCAAATTCGATGAATTTAAGTTTAAAACAAAATACTAGATAACTTGCTAAAAGTTATCGACCGTAGCTTCGAGACGAGTTTCGTGTTATTTAGATAATTAAAAAGCATATGAAAATGACGTGTCAAATACAAATGATAAAAATAACAATTTCTTCAACAGTTTTTACTATAGAGTTTCTGATATTAAACTATATGCAATAAAAATTGGATTTCTCCCCTCATCAATCACTGTATTAACGAAGTACAAATAAATAAATCATCAAGCGGAGCTTCGTGTAATTAGATCATTAAAGAAGCATATGAAAATGACTTTTCTAATACAAATGATAAAAATAAGAGTGTTTTCAATATAATTTTCTATAGAGTTCATGATTTTAAGCTTATACTACTTAAAGGAGATATACACGTAAAACCAGCTTTAATCCGGCTAAAACGTCGATATATGCAATAAAAATTGGATTTCTCTCCTTATCAATATCTTACTCTCTGTCTTATACATATAGGTAAATCATCAAGCACAGCTTCATGGTTTCTAGATCATTAAGGAAGCATATGAAAATGACGTTTCCAATACAAATGATGAAAATATCTATGTGAAATCTATAGAGTTTACTATGGAGTTCATGATTTTAAGTTTTTATTATAAAGTCAAA
Source organism: Procambarus clarkii (assembly GCF_040958095.1). NCBI lineage: Eukaryota > Metazoa > Arthropoda > Malacostraca > Decapoda > Cambaridae > Procambarus > Procambarus clarkii. The sequence continues at coordinate 82,130 of NW_027189371.1, forward strand.
ATATTACTAAACTATATGGGTTTTTAGTACAAAACAGAAACAAAGAAAACGGGAAATATTGCCTAAAGCATAGAAACAAAGAAAACGGGAAATATTGCCTAAAGCATCAATATGACAGAAACAAAGAAAAACGAGAAACAAAGAAAACGGGAATTATTGCCTAAAGCATAGAAACAAAGAAAACGGGAAATATTGCCTAAAGCATCAATATGACAGAAACAAAGAAAAACGAGAAACAAAGAAAACGGGAAATATTGCCTAAAGCATCAATATTTGGTTTAAATCACATAAGGGAAAGTTAAATGACAAACGTCCATATATTGCCAAGTTCGATGATTTTAAGTTTAAAACAAAATACTAGATAACTTGCTAAAAGTTATCGACCGTAGCTTCGAGACGAGTTTCGTGTTATTTAGATAATTAAAAAGCATATGAAAATGACGTGTCAAATACAAATGATAAAAATAACAATTTCTTCAACAGTTTTTACTATAGAGTTTCTGATATTAAATTATATGCAATAAAAATTGGATTTCTCCCCTCATCAATCACTGTATTAACGAAGTACAAATAATTAAATCATCAAGCGGAGCTTCGTGTAATTAGATCATTAAAGAAGCATATGAAAATGACTTTTCTAATACAAATGATAAAAATAACAGTGTTTTCAATATAATTTTCTATAGAGTTCATGATTTTAAGCTTATACTACTTAAAGGAGATGTACACGTAAAACCAGCTTTAATCCGGCTAAAACGTCGATATATGCAATAAAAATTGGATTTCTCCCCTCATCAATCACTGTATTAACGAAGTACAAATAAATAAATCATCAAGCGGAGCTTCGTGTAATTAGATCATTAAAGAAGCATATGAAAATGACTTTTCTAATACAAATGATAAAAATAACAGTGTTTTCAATATAATTTTCTATAGAGTTCATGATTTTAAGCTTATACTACTTAAAGGAGATATACACGTAAAACCAGCTTTAATCCGGCTAAAACGTCGATATATGCAATAAAAATTGGATTTCTCTCCTTATCAATATCTTACTCTCTGTCTTATACATATAGGTAAATCATCAAGCACAGCTTCATGGTTTCTAGATCATTAAGGAAGCATATGAAAATGACGTTTCCAATACAAATGATGAAAATATCTATGTGAAATCTATAGAGTTTACTATGGAGTTCATGATTTTAAGTTTTTATTATAAAGTCAAAATATTACTAAACTATATGGGTTTTTAGTACAAAACAGAAACAAAGAAAACGGGAAATATTGCCTAAAGCATCAATATGACAGAAACAAAGAAAAACGAGAAACAAAGAAAACGGGAATTATTGCCTAAAGCATAGAAACAAAGAAAACGGGAAATATTGCCTAAAGCATCAATATGACAGAAACAAAGAAAAACGAGAAACAAAGAAAACGGGAAATATTGCCTAAAGCATAGAAACAAAGAAAACGGGAAATATTGCCTAAAGCATCAATATTTGGTTTAAATCACATAAGGGAAAGTTAAATGACAAACGTCCAAATATTGCCAAATTCGATGATTTTAAGTTTAAAACAAAATACTAGATAACTTGCTAAAAGTTATCGACCGTAGCTTCGAGACGAGTTTCGTGTTATTTAGATAATTAAAAAGCATATGAAAATGACGTTTCCAATACAAATGATAAAAATAACAATTTCTTCAACAGTTTTTACTATAGAGTTTCTGATATTAAACTATATGCAATAAAAATTGGATTTCTCCCCTCATCAATCACTGTATTAACGAAGTACAAATAAATAAATCATCAAGCGGAGCTTCGTGTAATTAGATCATTAAAGAAGCATATGAAAATGACTTTTCTAATACAAATGATAAAAATAACAGTGTTTTCAATATAATTTTCTATAGAGTTCATGATTTTAAGCTTATACTACTTAAAGGAGATATACACGTAAAACCAGCTTTAATCCGGCTAAAACGTCGATATATGCAATAAAAATTGGATTTCTCTCCTTATCAATATCTTACTCTCTGTCTTATACATATAGGTAAATCATCAAGCACAGCTTCATGGTTTCTATATCATTAAGGAAGCATATGAAAATGACGTTTCCAATACAAATGATGAAAATATCTATGTGAAATCTATAGAGTTTACTATGGAGTTCATGATTTTAAGTTTTTATTATAAAGTCAAAATATTACTAAACTATATGGGTTTTTAGTACAAAACAGAAACAAATAAAACGGGAAATATTGCCTAAAGCATAGAAACAAAGAAAACGGGAAATATTGCCTAAAGCATCAATATGACAGAAACAAAGAAAAACGAGAAACAATGAAAACGGGAAATATTGCCTAAAGCATAGAAACAAAGAAAACGGGAAATATTGCCTAAAGCATCAATATTTGGTTTAAATCACATAAGGGAAAGTTAAATGACAAACGTCCAAATATTGCCATATTCGATGATTTTAAGTTTAAAACAAAATACTAGATAACTTGCTAAAAGTTATCGACCGTAGCTTCGAGACGAGTTTCGTGTTATTTAGATAATTAAAAAGCATATGAAAATGACGTTTCCAATACAAATGATAAAAATAACAATTTCTTCAACAGTTTTTACTATAGAGTTTCTGATATTAAACTATATGCAATAAAAATTGGATTTCTCCCCTCATCAATCACTGTATTAACGAAGTACAAATAAATAAATCATCAAGCGGAGCTTCGTGTAATTAGATCATTAAAGAAGCATATGAAAATGACTTTTCTAATACAAATGATAAAAATAACAGTGTTTTCAATATAATTTTCTATAGAGTTCATGATTTTAAGCTTATACTACTTAAAGGAGATATACACGTAAAACCAGCTTTAATCCGGCTAAAACGTCGATATATGCAATAAAAATTGGATTTCTCTCCTTATCAATATCTTACTCTCTGTCTTATACATATAGGTAAATCATCAAGCACAGCTTCATGGTTTCTAGATCATTAAGGAAGCATATGAAAATGACGTTTCCAATACAAATGATGAAAATATCTATGTGAAATCTATAGAGTTTACTATGGAGTTCATGATTTTAAGTTTTTATTATAAAGTCAACATATTACTAAACTATATGGGTTTTTAGTACAAAACAGAAACAAAGAAAACGGGAAATATTGCCTAAAGCATAGAAACAAAGAAAACGGGAAATATTGCCTAAAGCATCAATATGACAGAAACAAAGAAAAACGAGAAACAAAGAAAACGGGAATTATTGCCTAAAGCATAGAAACAAAGAAAACGGGAAATATTGCCTAAAGCATCAATATGACAGAAACAAAGAAAAACGAGAAACAAAGAAAACGGGAAATATTGCCTAAAGCATAGAAACAAAGAAAACGGGAAATATTGCCTAAAGCATCAATATTTGGTTTAAATCACATAAGGGAAAGTTAAATGACAAACGTCCAAATATTGCCAAATTCGATGATTTTAAGTTTAAAACAAAATACTAGATAACTTGCTAAAAGTTATCGACCGTAGCTTCGAGACGAGTTTCGTGTTATTTAGATAATTAAAAAGCATATGAAAATGACGTTTCCAATACAAATGATAAAAATAACAATTTCTTCAACAGTTTTTACTATAGAGTTTCTGATATTAAACTATATGCAATAAAAATTGGATTTCTCCCCTCATCAATCACTGTATTAACGAAGTACAAATAAATAAATCATCAAGCGGAGCTTCGTGTAATTAGATCATTAAAGAAGCATATGAAAATGACTTTTCTAATACAAATGATAAAAATAACAGTGTTTTCAATATAATTTTCTATAGAGTTCATGATTTTAAGCTTATACTACTTAAAGGAGATATACACGTAAAACCAGCTTTAATTCGGCTAAAACGTCGATATATGCAATAAAAATTGGATTTCTCTCCTTATCAATATCTTACTCTCTGTCTTATACATATAGGTAAATCATCAAGCACAGCTTCATGGTTTCTATATCATTAAGGAAGCATATGAAAATGACGTTTCCAATACAAATGATGAAAATATCTATGTGAAATCTATAGAGTTTACTATGGAGTTCATGATTTTAAGTTTTTATTATAAAGTCAAAATATTACTAAACTATATGGGTTTTTAGTACAAAACAGAAACAAAGAAAACGGGAAATATTGCCTAAAGCATAGAAACAAAGAAAACGGGAAATATTGCCTAAAGCATCAATATGACAGAAACAAAGAAAAACGAGAAACAATGAAAACGGGAAATATTGCCTAAAGCATAGAAACAAAGAAAACGGGAAATATTGCCTAAAGCATCAATATTTGGTTTAAATCACATAAGGGAAAGTTAAATGACAAACGTCCAAATATTGCCAAATTCGATGATTTTAAGTTTAAAACAAAATACTAGATAACTTGCTAAAAGTTATCGACCGTAGCTTCGAGACGAGTTTCGTGTTATTTAGATAATTAAAAAGCATATGAAAATGACGTTTCCAATACAAATGATAAAAATAACAATTTCTTCAACAGTTTTTACTATAGAGTTTCTGATATTAAACTATATGCAATAAAAATTGGATTTCTCCCCTCATCAATCACTGTATTAACGAAGTACAAATAAATAAATCATCAAGCGGAGCTTCGTGTAATTAGATCATTAAAGAAGCATATGAAAATGACTTTTCTAATACAAATGATAAAAATAACAGTGTTTTCAATATAATTTTCTATAGAGTTCATGATTTTAAGCTTATACTACTTAAAGGAGATATACACGTAAAACCAGCTTTAATCCGGCTAAAACGTCGATATATGCAATAAAAATTGGATTTCTCTCCTTATCAATATCTTACTCTCTGTCTTATACATATAGGTAAATCATCAAGCACAGCTTCATGGTTTCTAGATCATTAAGGAAGCATATGAAAATGACGTTTCCAATACAAATGATGAAAATATCTATGTGAAATCTATAGAGTTTACTATGGAGTTCATGATTTTAAGTTTTTATTATAAAGTCAACATATTACTAAACTATATGGGTTTTTAGTACAAAACAGAAACAAAGAAAACGGGAAATATTGCCTAAAGCATAGAAACAAAGAAAACGGGAAATATTGCCTAAAGCATCAATATGACAGAAACAAAGAAAAACGAGAAACAAAGAAAACGGGAATTATTGCCTAAAGCATAGAAACAAAGAAAACGGGAAATATTGCCTAAAGCATCAATATGACAGAAACAAAGAAAAACGAGAAACAAAGAAAACGGGAAATATTGCCTAAAGCATAGAAACAAAGAAAACGGGAAATATTGCCTAAAGCATCAATATTTGGTTTAAATCACATAAGGGAAAGTTAAATGACAAACGTCCAAATATTGCCAAATTCGATGATTTTAAGTTTAAAACAAAATACTAGATAACTTGCTAAAAGTTATCGACCGTAGCTTCGAGACGAGTTTCGTGTTATTTAGATAATTAAAAAGCATATGAAAATGACGTGTCAAATACAAATGATAAAAATAACAATTTCTTCAACAGTTTTTACTATAGAGTTTCTGATATTAAACTATATGCAATAAAAATTGGATTTCTCCCCTCATCAATCACTGTATTAACGAAGTACAAATAAATAAATCATCAAGCGGAGCTTCGTGTAATTAGATCATTAAAGAAGCATATGAAAATGACTTTTCTAATACAAATGATAAAAATAAGAGTGTTTTCAATATAATTTTCTATAGAGTTCATGATTTTAAGCTTATACTACTTAAAGGAGATATACACGTAAAACCAGCTTTAATCCGGCTAAAACGTCGATATATGCAATAAAAATTGGATTTCTCTCCTTATCAATATCTTACTCTCTGTCTTATACATATAGGTAAATCATCAAGCACAGCTTCATGGTTTCTAGATCATTAAGGAAGCATATGAAAATGACGTTTCCAATACAAATGATGAAAATATCTATGTGAAATCTATAGAGTTTACTATGGAGTTCATGATTTTAAGTTTTTATTATAAAGTCAAAATATTACTAAACTATATGGGTTTTTAGTACAAAACAGAAACAAAGAAAACGGGAAATATTGCCTAAAGCATAGAAACAAAGAAAACGGGAAATATTGCCTAAAGCATCAATATGACAGAAACAAAGAAAAACGAGAAACAAAGAAAACGGGAATTATTGCCTAAAGCATAGAAACAAAGAAAACGGGAAATATTGCCTAAAGCATCAATATGACAGAAACAAAGAAAAACGAGAAACAAAGAAAACGGGAAATATTGCCTAAAGCATCAATATTTGGTTTAAATCACATAAGGGAAAGTTAAATGACAAACGTCCATATATTGCCAAATTCGATGATTTTAAGTTTAAAACAAAATACTAGATAACTTGCTAAAAGTTATCGACCGTAGCTTCGAGACGAGTTTCGTGTTATTTAGATAATTAAAAAGCATATGAAAATGACGTGTCAAATACAAATGATAAAAATAACAATTTCTTCAACAGTTTTTACTATAGAGTTTCTGATATTAAATTATATGCAATAAAAATTGGATTTCTCCCCTCATCAATCACTGTATTAACGAAGTACAAATAATTAAATCATCAAGCGGAGCTTCGTGTAATTAGATCATTAAAGAAGCATATGAAAATGACTTTTCTAATACAAATGATAAAAATAACAGTGTTTTCAATATAATTTTCTATAGAGTTCATGATTTTAAGCTTATACTACTTAAAGGAGATGTACACGTAAAACCAGCTTTAATCCGGCTAAAACGTCGATATATGCAATAAAAATTGGATTTCTCTCCTTATCAATATCTTACTCTCTGTCTTATACATATAGGTAAATCATCAAGCACAGCTTCATGGTTTCTAGATCATTAAGGAAGCATATGAAAATGACGTTTCCAATACAAATGATGAAAATATCTATGTGAAATCTATAGAGTTTACTATGGAGTTCATGATTTTAAGTTTTTATTAAAAAGTCAAAATATTTCTAAACTATATGGGTTTTTAGTACAAAACAGAAACAAAGAAAACGGGAAATATTGTCTAAAGCATAGAAACAAAGAAAACGGGAAATATTGCCTAAAGCATCAATATGACAGAAACAAAGAAAAACGGGAAACAAAGAAAACGGGAAATATTGCCTAAAGCATAGAAACAAAGAAAACGGGAAATATTGCCTAAAGCATCAATATTTGGTTTAAATCACATAAGGGAAAGTTAAATGACAAACGTCCATATATTGCCAAATTTGATGATTTTAAGTTTAAAACAAAATACTAGATAACTTGCTAAAAGTTATCGACCGTAGCTTCGAGACGAGTTTCGTGTTATTTAGATAATTAAAAAGCATATGAAAATGACGTTTCCAATACAAATGATAAAAATAACAATTTCTTCAACAGTTTTTACTATAGAGTTTCTGATATTAAACTATATGCAATAAAAATTGGATTTCTCCCCTCATCAATCACTGTATTAACGAAGTACAAATAATTAAATCATCAAGCGGAGCTTCGTGTAATTAGATCATTAAAGAAGCATATGAAAATGACTTTTCTAATACATAAAAAATACTGATATTCTAATACTGATAAAAATAACAGTGTTTTCAATATAATTTTCTATAGAGTTCATGATTTTAAGCTTATACTACTTAAAGGAGATGTACACGTAAAACCAGCTTTAATCCGGCTAAAACGTCGATATATGCAATAAAAATTGGATTTCTCTCCTTATCAATATCTTACTCTCTGTCTTATACATATAGGTAAATCATCAAGCACAGCTTCATGGTTTCTAGATCATTAAGGAAGCATATGAAAATGACGTTTCCAATACAAATGATGAAAATATCTATGTGAAATCTATAGAGTTTACTATGGAGTTCATGATTTTAAGTTTTTATTATAAAGTCAAAATATTACTAAACTATATGGGTTTTTAGTACAAAACAGAAACAATGAAAACGGGAAATATTGCCTAAAGCATAGAAACAAAGAAAACGGGAAATATTGCCTAAAGCATCAATATGACAGAAACAAAGAAAAACGAGAAACAAAGAAAACGGGAAATATTGCCTAAAGCATAGAAACAAAGAAAACGGGAAATATTGCCTAAAGCATCAATATGACAGAAACAAAGAAAAACGAGAAACAAAGAAAACGGGAAATATTGCCTAAAGCATAGAAACAAAGAAAACGGGAAATATTGCCTAAAGCATCAATATTTGGTTTAAATCACATAAGGGAAAGTTAAATGACAAACGTCCAAATATTGCCAAATTCGATGATTTTAAGTTTAAAACAAAATACTAGATAACTTGCTAAAAGTTATCGACCGTAGCTTCGAGACGAGTTTCGTGTTATTTAGATAATTAAAAAGCATATGAAAATGACGTTTCCAATACAAATGATAAAAATAACAATTTCTTCAACAGTTTTTACTATAGAGTTTCTGATATTAAACTATCAGAGCCGCGATCCGCTCCGAGGACATTATCAGGTGGGGAGTTTGACTGGGGCGGTACATCTGTCAAATGGCCTTAGGACACGCAGGTGTCCTAAGGCCAGCTCAGCGTGGACAGAAACCTCGCGTAGAGCAAAAGGGCAAATGCTGGCTTGATCCTGATTTTCAGTACGAATACGGACTGCGAAAGCAAGGCCTATCGATCCCTTTGACTTTAGGAGTTTTAAGCAAGAGGTGTCAGAAAAGTTACCACAGGGATAACTGGCTTGTGGCGGCCAAGCGTTCATAGCGACGTCGCTTTTTTATCCTTCGATGTCGGCTCTTCCTATCATTGTGAAGCAGAATTCACCAAGCGTTGGATTGTTCACCCACCAATAGGGAACGTGAGCTGGGTTTAGACCGTCGTGAGATAGGTTAGTTTTACCCTACTGTTAAACTGTGTCGTTGCAACAGCAGTCCTGCTCAGTACGAGAGGAACGGCAGGCCCGGACAAATGGTTCCGTTCTTGGTCGATCGGCCAGTGGAGCGAGGCTACGTCCGTGGGATTATGCCTGAAAGCCTCTAAGGCAGAATCCCGGCTGGAGATTCGATCCTTCGTTATCGAGCGGAGCATCGTGTTATTTTGATCATTAAAAAGCATATGAAAATGACGTTTCCAATATAAATGATAAAAATTACTTTGATTTCAATAGAATTTCGTGTAGAGTTCATGATTATAAGGTAATATTACTTACAGGAGCTGTACATGTAAAACAGCTCTAGTACGGCTGAAACGTCGATATATGCAATAAAAATTGGATTTCTCCCCTCATCAATCACTGTATTAACGAAGTACAAATAAATAAATCATCAAGCGGAGCTTCGTGTAATTAGATCATTAAAGAAGCATATGAAAATGACTTTTCTAATACAAATGATAAAAATAACAGTGTTTTCAATATAATTTTCTATAGAGTTCATGATTTTAAGCTTATACTACTTAAAGGAGATGTACACGTAAAACCAGCTTTAATCCGGCTAAAACGTCGATATATGCAATAAAAATTGGATTTCTCTCCTTATCAATATCTTACTCTCTGTCTTATACATATAGGTAAATCATCAAGCACAGCTTCATGGTTTCTAGATCATTAAGGAAGCATATGAAAATGACGTTTCCAATACAAATGATGAAAATATCTATGTGAAATCTATAGAGTTTACTATGGAGTTCATGATTTTAAGTTTTTATTATAAAGTCAAAATATTACTAAACTATATGGGTTTTTAGTACAAAACAGAAACAATGAAAACGGGAAATATTGCCTAAAGCATAGAAACAAAGAAAACGGGAAATATTGCCTAAAGCATCAATATGACAGAAACAAAGAAAAACGAGAAACAAAGAAAACGGGAAATATTGCCTAAAGCATAGAAACAAAGAAAACGGGAAATATTGCCTAAAGCATCAATATGACAGAAACAAAGAAAAACGAGAAACAAAGAAAACGGGAAATATTGCCTAAAGCATAGAAACAAAGAAAACGGGAAATATTGCCTAAAGCATCAATATTTGGTTTAAATCACATAAGGGAAAGTTAAATGACAAACGTCCAAATATTGCCAAATTCGATGATTTTAAGTTTAAAACAAAATACTAGATAACTTGCTAAAAGTTATCGACCGTAGCTTCGAGACGAGTTTCGTGTTATTTAGATAATTAAAAAGCATATGAAAATGACGTTTCCAATACAAATGATAAAAATAACAATTTCTTCAACAGTTTTTACTATAGAGTTTCTGATATTAAACTATCAGAGCCGCGATCCGCTCCGAGGACATTATCAGGTGGGGAGTTTGACTGGGGCGGTACATCTG
>NW_027189371.1:125000-147500 GCF_040958095.1 Procambarus clarkii
CTTGATCCTGATTTTCAGTACGAATACGAACTGCGAAAGCAAGGCCTATCGATCCTTTTGACTTTAGGAGTTTTAAGCAAGAGGTGTCAGAAAAGTTACCACAGGGATAACTGGCTTGTGGCGGCCAAGCGTTCATAGCGACGTCGCTTTTTTATCCTTCGATGTCGGCTCTTCCTATCATTGTGAAGCAGAATTCACCAAGCGTAGGATTGTTCACCCACCAATAGGGAACGTGAGCTGGGTTTAGACCGTCGTGAGATAGGTTAGTTTTACCCTACTGTTAAACTGTGTCGTTGCGACAGCAGTCCTGCTCAGTACGAGAGGAACGGCAGGCCCGGGCAAATGGTTCCGTTCTTGGTCGATCGGCCAGTGGAGCGAGGCTACGTCCGTGGGATTATGCCTGAAAGCCTCTAAGGCAGAATCCCGGCTGGAGATTCGATCCTGCGTTATCGAGCGGAGCATCGTGTTATTTTGATAATTAAAAAGCATATGAAAATGACGTTTCCAATATAAATGATAAAAATTACTTTGATTTCAATAGAATTTCGTGTAGAGTTCATGATTATAAGGTAATATTACTTACAGGAGCTGTACATGTAAAACAGCTCTAGTACGGCTGAAACGTCGATATATGCAATAAAAATTGGATTTCTCCCCTCATCAATCACTGTATTAACGAAGTACAAATAAATAAATCATCAAGCGGAGCTTTGTGTAATTAGATCATTAAAGAAGCATATGAAAATGACTTTTCTAATACAAATGATAAAAATAACAGTGTTTTCAATATAATTTTCTATAGAGTTCATGATTTTAAGCTTATACTACTTAAAGGAGATGTACACGTAAAACCAGCTTTAATCCGGCTAAAACGTCGATATATGCAATAAAAATTGGATTTCTCTCCTTATCAATATCTTACTCTCTGTCTTATACATATAGGTAAATCATCAAGCACAGCTTCATGGTTTCTAGATCATTAAGGAAGCATATGAAAATGACGTTTCCAATACAAATGATGAAAATATCTATGTGAAATCTATAGAGTTTACTATGGAGTTCATGATTTTAAGTTTTTATTATAAAGTCAAAATATTACTAAACTATATGGGTTTTTAGTACAAAACAGAAACAATGAAAACGGGAAATATTGCCTAAAGCATAGAAACAAAGAAAACGGGAAATATTGCCTAAAGCATCAATATGACAGAAACAAAGAAAAACGAGAAACAAAGAAAACGGGAAATATTGCCTAAAGCATAGAAACAAAGAAAACGGGAAATATTGCCTAAAGCATCAATATGACAGAAACAAAGAAAAACGAGAAACAAAGAAAACGGGAAATATTGCCTAAAGCATAGAAACAAAGAAAACGGGAAATATTGCCTAAAGCATCAATATTTGGTTTAAATCACATAAGGGAAAGTTAAATGACAAACGTCCAAATATTGCCAAATTCGATGATTTTAAGTTTAAAACAAAATACTAGATAACTTGCTAAAAGTTATCGACCGTAGCTTCGAGACGAGTTTCGTGTTATTTAGATAATTAAAAAGCATATGAAAATGACGTTTCCAATACAAATGATAAAAAAAACAATTTCTTCAACAGTTTTTACTGTAGAGTTTCTGATATTAAACTATCAGAGCCGCGATCCGCTCCGAGGACATTATCAGGTGGGGAGTTTGACTGGGGCGGTACATCTGTCAAATGGCCTTAGGACACGCAGGTGTCCTAAGGCCAGCTCAGCGTGGACAGAAACCTCGCGTAGAGCAAAAGGGCAAATGCTGGCTTGATCCTGATTTTCAGTACGAATACGAACTGCGAAAGCAAGGCCTATCGATCCTTTTGACTTTAGGAGTTTTAAGCAAGAGGCCCGGACAAATGGTTCCGTTCTTGGTCGATCGGCCAGTGGAGCGAGGCTACGTCCGTGGGATTATGCCTGAAAGCCTCTAAGGCAGAATCCCGGCTGGAGATTCGATCCTTCGTTATCGAGCGGAGCATCGTGTTATTTTGATCATTAAAAAGCATATGAAAATGACGTTTCCAATATAAATGATAAAAATTACTTTGATTTCAATAGAATTTCGTGTAGAGTTCATGATTATAAGGTAATATTACTTACAGGAGCTGTACATGTAAAACAGCTCTAGTACGGCTGAAACGTCGATATATGCAATAAAAATTGGATTTCTCCCCTCATCAATCACTGTATTAACGAAGTACAAATAAATAAATCATCAAGCGGAGCTTCGTGTAATTAGATCATTAAAGAAGCATATGAAAATTACTTTTCTAATACAAATGATAAAAATAACAGTGTTTTCAATATAATTTTCTATAGAGTTCATGATTTTAAGCTTATACTACTTAAAGGAGATGTACACGTAAAACCAGCTTTAATCCGGCTAAAACGTCGATATATGCAATAAAAATTGGATTTCTCTCCTTATCAATATCTTACTCTCTGTCTTATACATATAGGTAAATCATCAAGCACAGCTTCATGGTTTCTAGATCATTAAGGAAGCATATGAAAATGACGTTTCCAATACAAATGATGAAAATATCTATGTGAAATCTATAGAGTTTACTATGGAGTTCATGATTTTAAGTTTTTATTATAAAGTCAAAATATTACTAAACTATATGGGTTTTTAGTACAAAACAGAAACAATGAAAACGGGAAATATTGCCTAAAGCATAGAAACAAAGAAAACGGGAAATATTGCCTAAAGCATCAATATGACAGAAACAAAGAAAAACGAGAAACAAAGAAAACGGGAAATATTGCCTAAAGCATAGAAACAAAGAAAACGGGAAATATTGCCTAAAGCATCAATATGACAGAAACAAAGAAAAACGAGAAACAAAGAAAACGGGAAATATTGCCTAAAGCATAGAAACAAAGAAAACGGGAAATATTGCCTAAAGCATCAATATTTGGTTTAAATCACATAAGGGAAAGTTAAATGACAAACGTCCAAATATTGCCAAATTCGATGATTTTAAGTTTAAAACAAAATACTAGATAACTTGCTAAAAGTTATCGACCGTAGCTTCGAGACGAGTTTCGTGTTATTTAGATAATTAAAAAGCATATGAAAATGACGTTTCCAATACAAATGATAAAAATAACAATTTCTTCAACAGTTTTTACTATAGAGTTTCTGATATTAAACTATCAGAGCCGCGATCCGCTCCGAGGACATTATCAGGTGGGGAGTTTGACTGGGGCGGTACATCTGTCAAATGGCCTTAGGACACGCAGGTGTCCTAAGGCCAGCTCAGCGTGGACAGAAACCTCGCGTAGAGCAAAAGGGCAAATGCTGGCTTGATCCTGATTTTCAGTACGAATACGAACTGCGAAAGCAAGGCCTATCGATCCTTTTGACTTTAGGAGTTTTAAGCAAGAGGTGTCAGAAAAGTTACCACAGGGATAACTGGCTTGTGGCGGCCAAGCGTTCATAGCGACGTCGCTTTTTTATCCTTCGATGTCGGCTCTTCCTATCATTGTGAAGCAGAATTCACCAAGCGTAGGATTGTTCACCCACCAATAGGGAACGTGAGCTGGGTTTAGACCGTCGTGAGATAGGTTAGTTTTACCCTACTGTTAAACTGTGTCGTTGCGACAGCAGTCCTGCTCAGTACGAGAGGAACGGCAGGCCCGGGCAAATGGTTCCGTTCTTGGTCGATCGGCCAGTGGAGCGAGGCTACGTCCGTGGGATTATGCCTGAAAGCCTCTAAGGCAGAATCCCGGCTGGAGATTCGATCCTGCGTTATCGAGCGGAGCATCGTGTTATTTTGATAATTAAAAAGCATATGAAAATGACGTTTCCAATATAAATGATAAAAATTACTTTGATTTCAATAGAATTTCGTGTAGAGTTCATGATTATAAGGTAATATTACTTACAGGAGCTGTACATGTAAAACAGCTCTAGTACGGCTGAAACGTCGATATATGCAATAAAAATTGGATTTCTCCCCTCATCAATCACTGTATTAACGAAGTACAAATAAATAAATCATCAAGCGGAGCTTTGTGTAATTAGATCATTAAAGAAGCATATGAAAATGACTTTTCTAATACAAATGATAAAAATAACAGTGTTTTCAATATAATTTTCTATAGAGTTCATGATTTTAAGCTTATACTACTTAAAGGAGATGTACACGTAAAACCAGCTTTAATCCGGCTAAAACGTCGATATATGCAATAAAAATTGGATTTCTCTCCTTATCAATATCTTACTCTCTGTCTTATACATATAGGTAAATCATCAAGCACAGCTTCATGGTTTCTAGATCATTAAGGAAGCATATGAAAATGACGTTTCCAATACAAATGATGAAAATATCTATGTGAAATCTATAGAGTTTACTATGGAGTTCATGATTTTAAGTTTTTATTATAAAGTCAAAATATTACTAAACTATATGGGTTTTTAGTACAAAACAGAAACAATGAAAACGGGAAATATTGCCTAAAGCATAGAAACAAAGAAAACGGGAAATATTGCCTAAAGCATCAATATGACAGAAACAAAGAAAAACGAGAAACAAAGAAAACGGGAAATATTGCCTAAAGCATAGAAACAAAGAAAACGGGAAATATTGCCTAAAGCATCAATATGACAGAAACAAAGAAAAACGAGAAACAAAGAAAACGGGAAATATTGCCTAAAGCATAGAAACAAAGAAAACGGGAAATATTGCCTAAAGCATCAATATTTGGTTTAAATCACATAAGGGAAAGTTAAATGACAAACGTCCAAATATTGCCAAATTCGATGATTTTAAGTTTAAAACAAAATACTAGATAACTTGCTAAAAGTTATCGACCGTAGCTTCGAGACGAGTTTCGTGTTATTTAGATAATTAAAAAGCATATGAAAATGACGTTTCCAATACAAATGATAAAAATAACAATTTCTTCAACAGTTTTTACTGTAGAGTTTCTGATATTAAACTATCAGAGCCGCGATCCGCTCCGAGGACATTATCAGGTGGGGAGTTTGACTGGGGCGGTACATCTGTCAAATGGCCTTAGGACACGCAGGTGTCCTAAGGCCAGCTCAGCGTGGACAGAAACCTCGCGTAGAGCAAAAGGGCAAATGCTGGCTTGATCCTGATTTTCAGTACGAATACGAACTGCGAAAGCAAGGCCTATCGATCCTTTTGACTTTAGGAGTTTTAAGCAAGAGGCCCGGACAAATGGTTCCGTTCTTGGTCGATCGGCCAGTGGAGCGAGGCTACGTCCGTGGGATTATGCCTGAAAGCCTCTAAGGCAGAATCCCGGCTGGAGATTCGATCCTTCGTTATCGAGCGGAGCATCGTGTTATTTTGATAATTAAAAAGCATATGAAAATGACGTTTCCAATATAAATGATAAAAATTACTTTGATTTCAATAGAATTTCGTGTAGAGTTCATGATTATAAGGTAATATTACTTACAGGAGCTGTACATGTAAAACAGCTCTAGTACGGCTGAAACGTCGATATATGCAATAAAAATTGGATTTCTCCCCTCATCAATCACTGTATTAACGAAGTACAAATAAATAAATCATCAAGCGGAGCTTCGTGTAATTAGATCATTAAAGAAGCATATGAAAATTACTTTTCTAATACAAATGATAAAAATAACAGTGTTTTCAATATAATTTTCTATAGAGTTCATGATTTTAAGCTTATACTACTTAAAGGAGATGTACACGTAAAACCAGCTTTAATCCGGCTAAAACGTCGATATATGCAATAAAAATTGGATTTCTCTCCTTATCAATATCTTACTCTCTGTCTTATACATATAGGTAAATCATCAAGCACAGCTTCATGGTTTCTAGATCATTAAGGAAGCATATGAAAATGACGTTTCCAATACAAATGATGAAAATATCTATGTGAAATCTATAGAGTTTACTATGGAGTTCATGATTTTAAGTTTTTATTATAAAGTCAAAATATTACTAAACTATATGGGTTTTTAGTACAAAACAGAAACAATGAAAACGGGAAATATTGCCTAAAGCATAGAAACAAAGAAAACGGGAAATATTGCCTAAAGCATCAATATGACAGAAACAAAGAAAAACGAGAAACAAAGAAAACGGGAAATATTGCCTAAAGCATAGAAACAAAGAAAACGGGAAATATTGCCTAAAGCATCAATATGACAGAAACAAAGAAAAACGAGAAACAAAGAAAACGGGAAATATTGCCTAAAGCATAGAAACAAAGAAAACGGGAAATATTGCCTAAAGCATCAATATTTGGTTTAAATCACATAAGGGAAAGTTAAATGACAAACGTCCAAATATTGCCAAATTCGATGATTTTAAGTTTAAAACAAAATACTAGATAACTTGCTAAAAGTTATCGACCGTAGCTTCGAGACGAGTTTCGTGTTATTTAGATAATTAAAAAGCATATGAAAATGACGTTTCCAATACAAATGATAAAAATAACAATTTCTTCAACAGTTTTTACTGTAGAGTTTCTGATATTAAACTATCAGAGCCGCGATCCGCTCCGAGGACATTATCAGGTGGGGAGTTTGACTGGGGCGGTACATCTGTCAAATGGCCTTAGGACACGCAGGTGTCCTAAGGCCAGCTCAGCGTGGACAGAAACCTCGCGTAGAGCAAAAGGGCAAATGCTGGCTTGATCCTGATTTTCAGTACGAATACGAACTGCGAAAGCAAGGCCTATCGATCCTTTTGACTTTAGGAGTTTTAAGCAAGAGGCCCGGACAAATGGTTCCGTTCTTGGTCGATCGGCCAGTGGAGCGAGGCTACGTCCGTGGGATTATGCCTGAAAGCCTCTAAGGCAGAATCCCGGCTGGAGATTCGATCCTTCGTTATCGAGCGGAGCATCGTGTTATTTTGATAATTAAAAAGCATATGAAAATGACGTTTCCAATATAAATGATAAAAATTACTTTGATTTCAATAGAATTTCGTGTAGAGTTCATGATTATAAGGTAATATTACTTACAGGAGCTGTACATGTAAAACAGCTCTAGTACGGCTGAAACGTCGATATATGCAATAAAAATTGGATTTCTCCCCTCATCAATCACTGTATTAACGAAGTACAAATAAATAAATCATCAAGCGGAGCTTCGTGTAATTAGATCATTAAAGAAGCATATGAAAATTACTTTTCTAATACAAATGATAAAAATAACAGTGTTTTCAATATAATTTTCTATAGAGTTCATGATTTTAAGCTTATACTACTTAAAGGAGATGTACACGTAAAACCAGCTTTAATCCGGCTAAAACGTCGATATATGCAATAAAAATTGGATTTCTCTCCTTATCAATATCTTACTCTCTGTCTTATACATATAGGTAAATCATCAAGCACAGCTTCATGGTTTCTAGATCATTAAGGAAGCATATGAAAATGACGTTTCCAATACAAATGATGAAAATATCTATGTGAAATCTATAGAGTTTACTATGGAGTTCATGATTTTAAGTTTTTATTATAAAGTCAAAATATTACTAAACTATATGGGTTTTTAGTACAAAACAGAAACAATGAAAACGGGAAATATTGCCTAAAGCATAGAAACAAAGAAAACGGGAAATATTGCCTAAAGCATCAATATGACAGAAACAAAGAAAAACGAGAAACAAAGAAAACGGGAAATATTGCCTAAAGCATAGAAACAAAGAAAACGGGAAATATTGCCTAAAGCATCAATATGACAGAAACAAAGAAAAACGAGAAACAAAGAAAACGGGAAATATTGCCTAAAGCATAGAAACAAAGAAAACGGGAAATATTGCCTAAAGCATCAATATTTGGTTTAAATCACATAAGGGAAAGTTAAATGACAAACGTCCAAATATTGCCAAATTCGATGATTTTAAGTTTAAAACAAAATACTAGATAACTTGCTAAAAGTTATCGACCGTAGCTTCGAGACGAGTTTCGTGTTATTTAGATAATTAAAAAGCATATGAAAATGACGTTTCCAATACAAATGATAAAAATAACAATTTCTTCAACAGTTTTTACTATAGAGTTTCTGATATTAAACTATCAGAGCCGCGATCCGCTCCGAGGACATTATCAGGTGGGGAGTTTGACTGGGGCGGTACATCTGTCAAATGGCCTTAGGACACGCAGGTGTCCTAAGGCCAGCTCAGCGTGGACAGAAACCTCGCGTAGAGCAAAAGGGCAAATGCTGGCTTGATCCTGATTTTCAGTACGAATACGAACTGCGAAAGCAAGGCCTATCGATCCTTTTGACTTTAGGAGTTTTAAGCAAGAGGTGTCAGAAAAGTTACCACAGGGATAACTGGCTTGTGGCGGCCAAGCGTTCATAGCGACGTCGCTTTTTTATCCTTCGATGTCGGCTCTTCCTATCATTGTGAAGCAGAATTCACCAAGCGTAGGATTGTTCACCCACCAATAGGGAACGTGAGCTGGGTTTAGACCGTCGTGAGATAGGTTAGTTTTACCCTACTGTTAAACTGTGTCGTTGCGACAGCAGTCCTGCTCAGTACGAGAGGAACGGCAGGCCCGGGCAAATGGTTCCTTTCTTGGTCGATCGGCCAGTGGAGCGAGGCTACGTCCGTGGGATTATGCCTGAAAGCCTCTAAGGCAGAATCCCGGCTGGAGATTCGATCCTGCGTTATCGAGCGGAGCATCGTGTTATTTTGATAATTAAAAAGCATATGAAAATGACGTTTCCAATATAAATGATAAAAATTACTTTGATTTCAATAGAATTTCGTGTAGAGTTCATGATTATAAGGTAATATTACTTACAGGAGCTGTACATGTAAAACAGCTCTAGTACGGCTGAAACGTCGATATATGCAATAAAAATTGGATTTCTCCCCTCATCAATCACTGTATTAACGAAGTACAAATAAATAAATCATCAAGCGGAGCTTCGTGTAATTAGATCATTAAAGAAGCATATGAAAATGACTTTTCTAATACAAATGATAAAAATAACAGTGTTTTCAATATAATTTTCTATAGAGTTCATGATTTTAAGCTTATACTACTTAAAGGAGATGTACAAGTAAAACCAGCTTTAATCCGGCTAAAACGTCGATATATGCAATAAAAATTGGATTTCTCTCCTTATCAATATCTTACTCTCTGTCTTATACATATAGGTAAATCATCAAGCACAGCTTCATGGTTTCTAGATCAATAAGGAAGCATATGAAAATGACGTTTCCAATACAAATGATGAAAATATCTATGTGAAATCTATAGAGTTTACTATGGAGTTCATGATTTTAAGTTTTTATTATAAAGTCAAAATATTACTAAACTATATGGGTTTTTAGTACAAAACAGAAACAATGAAAACGGGAAATATTGCCTAAAGCATAGAAACAAAGAAAACGGGAAATATTGCCTAAAGCATCAATATGACAGAAACAAAGAAAAACGAGAAACAAAGAAAACGGGAAATATTGCCTAAAGCATAGAAACAAAGAAAACGGGAAATATTGCCTAAAGCATCAATATGACAGAAACAAAGAAAAACGAGAAACAAAGAAAACAGGAAATATTGCCTAAAGCATAGAAACAAAGAAAACGGGAAATATTGCCTAAAGCATCAATATTTGGTTTAAATCACATAAGGGAAAGTTAAATGACAAACGTCCAAATATTGCCAAATTCGATGATTTTAAGTTTAAAACAAAATACTAGATAACTTGCTAAAAGTTATCGACCGTAGCTTCGAGACGAGTTTCGTGTTATTTAGATAATTAAAAAGCATATGAAAATGACGTTTCCAATACAAATGATAAAAATAACAATTTCTTCAACAGTTTTTACTGTAGAGTTTCTGATATTAAACTATCAGAGCCGCGATCCGCTCCGAGGACATTATCAGGTGGGGAGTTTGACTGGGGCGGTACATCTGTCAAATGGCCTTAGGACACGCAGGTGTCCTAAGGCCAGCTCAGCGTGGACAGAAACCTCGCGTAGAGCAAAAGGGCAAATGCTGGCTTGATCCTGATTTTCAGTACGAATACGAACTGCGAAAGCAAGGCCTATCGATCCTTTTGACTTTAGGAGTTTTAAGCAAGAGGCCCGGACAAATGGTTCCGTTCTTGGTCGATCGGCCAGTGGAGCGAGGCTACGTCCGTGGGATTATGCCTGAAAGCCTCTAAGGCAGAATCCCGGCTGGAGATTCGATCCTTCGTTATCGAGCGGAGCATCGTGTTATTTTGATAATTAAAAAGCATATGAAAATGACGTTTCCAATATAAATGATAAAAATTACTTTGATTTCAATAGAATTTCGTGTAGAGTTCATGATTATAAGGTAATATTACTTACAGGAGCTGTACATGTAAAACAGCTCTAGTACGGCTGAAACGTCGATATATGCAATAAAAATTGGATTTCTCCCCTCATCAATCACTGTATTAACGAAGTACAAATAAATAAATCATCAAGCGGAGCTTCGTGTAATTAGATCATTAAAGAAGCATATGAAAATTACTTTTCTAATACAAATGATAAAAATAACAGTGTTTTCAATATAATTTTCTATAGAGTTCATGATTTTAAGCTTATACTACTTAAAGGAGATGTACACGTAAAACCAGCTTTAATCCGGCTAAAACGTCGATATATGCAATAAAAATTGGATTTCTCTCCTTATCAATATCTTACTCTCTGTCTTATACATATAGGTAAATCATCAAGCACAGCTTCATGGTTTCTAGATCATTAAGGAAGCATATGAAAATGACGTTTCCAATACAAATGATGAAAATATCTATGTGAAATCTATAGAGTTTACTATGGAGTTCATGATTTTAAGTTTTTATTATAAAGTCAAAATATTACTAAACTATATGGGTTTTTAGTACAAAACAGAAACAATGAAAACGGGAAATATTGCCTAAAGCATAGAAACAAAGAAAACGGGAAATATTGCCTAAAGCATCAATATGACAGAAACAAAGAAAAACGAGAAACAAAGAAAACGGGAAATATTGCCTAAAGCATAGAAACAAAGAAAACGGGAAATATTGCCTAAAGCATCAATATGACAGAAACAAAGAAAAACGAGAAACAAAGAAAACAGGAAATATTGCCTAAAGCATAGAAACAAAGAAAACGGGAAATATTGCCTAAAGCATCAATATTTGGTTTAAATCACATAAGGGAAAGTTAAATGACAAACGTCCAAATATTGCCAAATTCGATGATTTTAAGTTTAAAACAAAATACTAGATAACTTGCTAAAAGTTATCGACCGTAGCTTCGAGACGAGTTTCGTGTTATTTAGATAATTAAAAAGCATATGAAAATGACGTTTCCAATACAAATGATAAAAATAACAATTTCTTCAACAGTTTTTACTGTAGAGTTTCTGATATTAAACTATCAGAGCCGCGATCCGCTCCGAGGACATTATCAGGTGGGGAGTTTGACTGGGGCGGTACATCTGTCAAATGGCCTTAGGACACGCAGGTGTCCTAAGGCCAGCTCAGCGTGGACAGAAACCTCGCGTAGAGCAAAAGGGCAAATGCTGGCTTGATCCTGATTTTCAGTACGAATACGAACTGCGAAAGCAAGGCCTATCGATCCTTTTGACTTTAGGAGTTTTAAGCAAGAGGCCCGGACAAATGGTTCCGTTCTTGGTCGATCGGCCAGTGGAGCGAGGCTACGTCCGTGGGATTATGCCTGAAAGCCTCTAAGGCAGAATCCCGGCTGGAGATTCGATCCTTCGTTATCGAGCGGAGCATCGTGTTATTTTGATAATTAAAAAGCATATGAAAATGACGTTTCCAATATAAATGATAAAAATTACTTTGATTTCAATAGAATTTCGTGTAGAGTTCATGATTATAAGGTAATATTACTTACAGGAGCTGTACATGTAAAACAGCTCTAGTACGGCTGAAACGTCGATATATGCAATAAAAATTGGATTTCTCCCCTCATCAATCACTGTATTAACGAAGTACAAATAAATAAATCATCAAGCGGAGCTTCGTGTAATTAGATCATTAAAGAAGCATATGAAAATTACTTTTCTAATACAAATGATAAAAATAACAGTGTTTTCAATATAATTTTCTATAGAGTTCATGATTTTAAGCTTATACTACTTAAAGGAGATGTACACGTAAAACCAGCTTTAATCCGGCTAAAACGTCGATATATGCAATAAAAATTGGATTTCTCTCCTTATCAATATCTTACTCTCTGTCTTATACATATAGGTAAATCATCAAGCACAGCTTCATGGTTTCTAGATCATTAAGGAAGCATATGAAAATGACGTTTCCAATACAAATGATGAAAATATCTATGTGAAATCTATAGAGTTTACTATGGAGTTCATGATTTTAAGTTTTTATTATAAAGTCAAAATATTACTAAACTATATGGGTTTTTAGTACAAAACAGAAACAATGAAAACGGGAAATATTGCCTAAAGCATAGAAACAAAGAAAACGGGAAATATTGCCTAAAGCATCAATATGACAGAAACAAAGAAAAACGAGAAACAAAGAAAACGGGAAATATTGCCTAAAGCATAGAAACAAAGAAAACGGGAAATATTGCCTAAAGCATCAATATGACAGAAACAAAGAAAAACGAGAAACAAAGAAAACGGGAAATATTGCCTAAAGCATAGAAACAAAGAAAACGGGAAATATTGCCTAAAGCATCAATATTTGGTTTAAATCACATAAGGGAAAGTTAAATGACAAACGTCCAAATATTGCCAAATTCGATGATTTTAAGTTTAAAACAAAATACTAGATAACTTGCTAAAAGTTATCGACCGTAGCTTCGAGACGAGTTTCGTGTTATTTAGATAATTAAAAAGCATATGAAAATGACGTTTCCAATACAAATGATAAAAATAACAATTTCTTCAACAGTTTTTACTGTAGAGTTTCTGATATTAAACTATCAGAGCCGCGATCCGCTCCGAGGACATTATCAGGTGGGGAGTTTGACTGGGGCGGTACATCTGTCAAATGGCCTTAGGACACGCAGGTGTCCTAAGGCCAGCTCAGCGTGGACAGAAACCTCGCGTAGAGCAAAAGGGCAAATGCTGGCTTGATCCTGATTTTCAGTACGAATACGAACTGCGAAAGCAAGGCCTATCGATCCTTTTGACTTTAGGAGTTTTAAGCAAGAGGCCCGGACAAATGGTTCCGTTCTTGGTCGATCGGCCAGTGGAGCGAGGCTACGTCCGTGGGATTATGCCTGAAAGCCTCTAAGGCAGAATCCCGGCTGGAGATTCGATCCTTCGTTATCGAGCGGAGCATCGTGTTATTTTGATAATTAAAAAGCATATGAAAATGACGTTTCCAATATAAATGATAAAAATTACTTTGATTTCAATAGAATTTCGTGTAGAGTTCATGATTATAAGGTAATATTACTTACAGGAGCTGTACATGTAAAACAGCTCTAGTACGGCTGAAACGTCGATATATGCAATAAAAATTGGATTTCTCCCCTCATCAATCACTGTATTAACGAAGTACAAATAAATAAATCATCAAGCGGAGCTTCGTGTAATTAGATCATTAAAGAAGCATATGAAAATTACTTTTCTAATACAAATGATAAAAATAACAGTGTTTTCAATATAATTTTCTATAGAGTTCATGATTTTAAGCTTATACTACTTAAAGGAGATGTACACGTAAAACCAGCTTTAATCCGGCTAAAACGTCGATATATGCAATAAAAATTGGATTTCTCTCCTTATCAATATCTTACTCTCTGTCTTATACATATAGGTAAATCATCAAGCACAGCTTCATGGTTTCTAGATCATTAAGGAAGCATATGAAAATGACGTTTCCAATACAAATGATGAAAATATCTATGTGAAATCTATAGAGTTTACTATGGAGTTCATGATTTTAAGTTTTTATTATAAAGTCAAAATATTACTAAACTATATGGGTTTTTAGTACAAAACAGAAACAATGAAAACGGGAAATATTGCCTAAAGCATAGAAACAAAGAAAACGGGAAATATTGCCTAAAGCATCAATATGACAGAAACAAAGAAAAACGAGAAACAAAGAAAACGGGAAATATTGCCTAAAGCATAGAAACAAAGAAAACGGGAAATATTGCCTAAAGCATCAATATGACAGAAACAAAGAAAAACGAGAAACAAAGAAAACGGGAAATATTGCCTAAAGCATAGAAACAAAGAAAACGGGAAATATTGCCTAAAGCATCAATATTTGGTTTAAATCACATAAGGGAAAGTTAAATGACAAACGTCCAAATATTGCCAAATTCGATGATTTTAAGTTTAAAACAAAATACTAGATAACTTGCTAAAAGTTATCGACCGTAGCTTCGAGACGAGTTTCGTGTTATTTAGATAATTAAAAAGCATATGAAAATGACGTTTCCAATACAAATGATAAAAATAACAATTTCTTCAACAGTTTTTACTGTAGAGTTTCTGATATTAAACTATCAGAGCCGCGATCCGCTCCGAGGACATTATCAGGTGGGGAGTTTGACTGGGGCGGTACATCTGTCAAATGGCCTTAGGACACGCAGGTGTCCTAAGGCCAGCTCAGCGTGGACAGAAACCTCGCGTAGAGCAAAAGGGCAAATGCTGGCTTGATCCTGATTTTCAGTACGAATACGAACTGCGAAAGCAAGGCCTATCGATCCTTTTGACTTTAGGAGTTTTAAGCAAGAGGCCCGGACAAATGGTTCCGTTCTTGGTCGATCGGCCAGTGGAGCGAGGCTACGTCCGTGGGATTATGCCTGAAAGCCTCTAAGGCAGAATCCCGGCTGGAGATTCGATCCTTCGTTATCGAGCGGAGCATCGTGTTATTTTGATAATTAAAAAGCATATGAAAATGACGTTTCCAATATAAATGATAAAAATTACTTTGATTTCAATAGAATTTCGTGTAGAGTTCATGATTATAAGGTAATATTACTTACAGGAGCTGTACATGTAAAACAGCTCTAGTACGGCTGAAACGTCGATATATGCAATAAAAATTGGATTTCTCCCCTCATCAATCACTGTATTAACGAAGTACAAATAAATAAATCATCAAGCGGAGCTTCGTGTAATTAGATCATTAAAGAAGCATATGAAAATTACTTTTCTAATACAAATGATAAAAATAACAGTGTTTTCAATATAATTTTCTATAGAGTTCATGATTTTAAGCTTATACTACTTAAAGGAGATGTACACGTAAAACCAGCTTTAATCCGGCTAAAACGTCGATATATGCAATAAAAATTGGATTTCTCTCCTTATCAATATCTTACTCTCTGTCTTATACATATAGGTAAATCATCAAGCACAGCTTCATGGTTTCTAGATCATTAAGGAAGCATATGAAAATGACGTTTCCAATACAAATGATGAAAATATCTATGTGAAATCTATAGAGTTTACTATGGAGTTCATGATTTTAAGTTTTTATTATAAAGTCAAAATATTACTAAACTATATGGGTTTTTAGTACAAAACAGAAACAATGAAAACGGGAAATATTGCCTAAAGCATAGAAACAAAGAAAACGGGAAATATTGCCTAAAGCATCAATATGACAGAAACAAAGAAAAACGAGAAACAAAGAAAACGGGAAATATTGCCTAAAGCATAGAAACAAAGAAAACGGGAAATATTGCCTAAAGCATCAATATGACAGAAACAAAGAAAAACGAGAAACAAAGAAAACGGGAAATATTGCCTAAAGCATAGAAACAAAGAAAACGGGAAATATTGCCTAAAGCATCAATATTTGGTTTAAATCACATAAGGGAAAGTTAAATGACAAACGTCCAAATATTGCCAAATTCGATGATTTTAAGTTTAAAACAAAATACTAGATAACTTGCTAAAAGTTATCGACCGTAGCTTCGAGACGAGTTTCGTGTTATTTAGATAATTAAAAAGCATATGAAAATGACGTTTCCAATACAAATGATAAAAATAACAATTTCTTCAACAGTTTTTACTGTAGAGTTTCTGATATTAAACTATCAGAGCCGCGATCCGCTCCGAGGACATTATCAGGTGGGGAGTTTGACTGGGGCGGTACATCTGTCAAATGGCCTTAGGACACGCAGGTGTCCTAAGGCCAGCTCAGCGTGGACAGAAACCTCGCGTAGAGCAAAAGGGCAAATGCTGGCTTGATCCTGATTTTCAGTACGAATACGAACTGCGAAAGCAAGGCCTATCGATCCTTTTGACTTTAGGAGTTTTAAGCAAGAGGCCCGGACAAATGGTTCCGTTCTTGGTCGATCGGCCAGTGGAGCGAGGCTACGTCCGTGGGATTATGCCTGAAAGCCTCTAAGGCAGAATCCCGGCTGGAGATTCGATCCTTCGTTATCGAGCGGAGCATCGTGTTATTTTGATAATTAAAAAGCATATGAAAATGACGTTTCCAATATAAATGATAAAAATTACTTTGATTTCAATAGAATTTCGTGTAGAGTTCATGATTATAAGGTAATATTACTTACAGGAGCTGTACATGTAAAACAGCTCTAGTACGGCTGAAACGTCGATATATGCAATAAAAATTGGATTTCTCCCCTCATCAATCACTGTATTAACGAAGTACAAATAAATAAATCATCAAGCGGAGCTTCGTGTAATTAGATCATTAAAGAAGCATATGAAAATTACTTTTCTAATACAAATGATAAAAATAACAGTGTTTTCAATATAATTTTCTATAGAGTTCATGATTTTAAGCTTATACTACTTAAAGGAGATGTACACGTAAAACCAGCTTTAATCCGGCTAAAACGTCGATATATGCAATAAAAATTGGATTTCTCTCCTTATCAATATCTTACTCTCTGTCTTATACATATAGGTAAATCATCAAGCACAGCTTCATGGTTTCTAGATCATTAAGGAAGCATATGAAAATGACGTTTCCAATACAAATGATGAAAATATCTATGTGAAATCTATAGAGTTTACTATGGAGTTCATGATTTTAAGTTTTTATTATAAAGTCAAAATATTACTAAACTATATGGGTTTTTAGTACAAAACAGAAACAATGAAAACGGGAAATATTGCCTAAAGCATAGAAACAAAGAAAACGGGAAATATTGCCTAAAGCATCAATATGACAGAAACAAAGAAAAACGAGAAACAAAGAAAACGGGAAATATTGCCTAAAGCATAGAAACAAAGAAAACGGGAAATATTGCCTAAAGCATCAATATGACAGAAACAAAGAAAAACGAGAAACAAAGAAAACGGGAAATATTGCCTAAAGCATAGAAACAAAGAAAACGGGAAATATTGCCTAAAGCATCAATATTTGGTTTAAATCACATAAGGGAAAGTTAAATGACAAACGTCCAAATATTGCCAAATTCGATGATTTTAAGTTTAAAACAAAATACTAGATAACTTGCTAAAAGTTATCGACCGTAGCTTCGAGACGAGTTTCGTGTTATTTAGATAATTAAAAAGCATATGAAAATGACGTTTCCAATACAAATGATAAAAATAACAATTTCTTCAACAGTTTTTACTATAGAGTTTCTGATATTAAACTATCAGAGCCGCGATCCGCTCCGAGGACATTATCAGGTGGGGAGTTTGACTGGGGCGGTACATCTGTCAAATGGCCTTAGGACACGCAGGTGTCCTAAGGCCAGCTCAGCGTGGACAGAAACCTCGCGTAGAGCAAAAGGGCAAATGCTGGCTTGATCCTGATTTTCAGTACGAATACGAACTGCGAAAGCAAGGCCTATCGATCCTTTTGACTTTAGGAGTTTTAAGCAAGAGGTGTCAGAAAAGTTACCACAGGGATAACTGGCTTGTGGCGGCCAAGCGTTCATAGCGACGTCGCTTTTTTATCCTTCGATGTCGGCTCTTCCTATCATTGTGAAGCAGAATTCACCAAGCGTAGGATTGTTCACCCACCAATAGGGAACGTGAGCTGGGTTTAGACCGTCGTGAGATAGGTTAGTTTTACCCTACTGTTAAACTGTGTCGTTGCGACAGCAGTCCTGCTCAGTACGAGAGGAACGGCAGGCCCGGGCAAATGGTTCCTTTCTTGGTCGATCGGCCAGTGGAGCGAGGCTACGTCCGTGGGATTATGCCTGAAAGCCTCTAAGGCAGAATCCCGGCTGGAGATTCGATCCTGCGTTATCGAGCGGAGCATCGTGTTATTTTGATAATTAAAAAGCATATGAAAATGACGTTTCCAATATAAATGATAAAAATTACTTTGATTTCAATAGAATTTCGTGTAGAGTTCATGATTATAAGGTAATATTACTTACAGGAGCTGTACATGTAAAACAGCTCTAGTACGGCTGAAACGTCGATATATGCAATAAAAATTGGATTTCTCCCCTCATCAATCACTGTATTAACGAAGTACAAATAAATAAATCATCAAGCGGAGCTTCGTGTAATTAGATCATTAAAGAAGCATATGAAAATGACTTTTCTAATACAAATGATAAAAATAACAGTGTTTTCAATATAATTTTCTATAGAGTTCATGATTTTAAGCTTATACTACTTAAAGGAGATGTACAAGTAAAACCAGCTTTAATCCGGCTAAAACGTCGATATATGCAATAAAAATTGGATTTCTCTCCTTATCAATATCTTACTCTCTGTCTTATACATATAGGTAAATCATCAAGCACAGCTTCATGGTTTCTAGATCATTAAGGAAGCATATGAAAATGACGTTTCCAATACAAATGATGAAAATATCTATGTGAAATCTATAGAGTTTACTATGGAGTTCATGATTTTAAGTTTTTATTATAAAGTCAAAATATTACTAAACTATATGGGTTTTTAGTACAAAACAGAAACAATGAAAACGGGAAATATTGCCTAAAGCATAGAAACAAAGAAAACGGGAAATATTGCCTAAAGCATCAATATGACAGAAACAAAGAAAAACGAGAAACAAAGAAAACGGGAAATATTGCCTAAAGCATAGAAACAAAGAAAACGGGAAATATTGCCTAAAGCATCAATATGACAGAAACAAAGAAAAACGAGAAACAAAGAAAACAGGAAATATTGCCTAAAGCATAGAAACAAAGAAAACGGGAAATATTGCCTAAAGCATCAATATTTGGTTTAAATCACATAAGGGAAAGTTAAATGACAAACGTCCAAATATTGCCAAATTCGATGATTTTAAGTTTAAAACAAAATACTAGATAACTTGCTAAAAGTTATCGACCGTAGCTTCGAGACGAGTTTCGTGTTATTTAGATAATTAAAAAGCATATGAAAATGACGTTTCCAATACAAATGATAAAAATAACAATTTCTTCAACAGTTTTTACTATAGAGTTTCTGATATTAAACTATCAGAGCCGCGATCCGCTCCGAGGACATTATCAGGTGGGGAGTTTGACTGGGGCGGTACATCTGTCAAATGGCCTTAGGACACGCAGGTGTCCTAAGGCCAGCTCAGCGTGGACAGAAACCTCGCGTAGAGCAAAAGGGCAAATGCTGGCTTGATCCTGATTTTCAGTACGAATACGGACTGCGAAAGCAAGGCCTATCGATCCCTTTGACTTTAGGAGTTTTAAGCAAGAGGTGTCAGAAAAGTTACCACAGGGATAACTGGCTTGTGGCGGCCAAGCGTTCATAGCGACGTCGCTTTTTTATCCTTCGATGTCGGCTCTTCCTATCATTGTGAAGCAGAATTCACCAAGCGTTGGATTGTTCACCCACCAATAGGGAACGTGAGCTGGGTTTAGACCGTCGTGAGATAGGTTAGTTTTACCCTACTGTTAAACTGTGTCGTTGCGACAGCAGTCCTGCTCAGTACGAGAGGAACGGCAGGCCCGGACAAATGGTTCCGTTCTTGGTCGATCGGCCAGTGGAGCGAGGCTACGTCCGTGGGATTATGCCTGAAAGCCTCTAAGGCAGAATCCCGGCTGGAGATTCGATCCTTCGTTATCGAGCGGAGCATCGTGTTATTTTGATCATTAAAAAGCATATGAAAATGACGTTTCCAATATAAATGATAAAAATTACTTTGATTTCAATAGAATTTCGTGTAGAGTTCATGATTATAAGGTAATATTACTTACAGGAGCTGTACATGTAAAACAGCTCTAGTACGGCTGAAACGTCGATATATGCAATAAAAATTGGATTTCTCCCCTCATCAATCACTGTATTAACGAAGTACAAATAAATAAATCATCAAGCGGAGCTTCGTGTAATTAGATCATTAAAGAAGCATATGAAAATGACTTTTCTAATACAAATGATAAAAATAACAGTGTTTTCAATATAATTTTCTATAGAGTTCATGATTTTAAGCTTATACTACTTAAAGGAGATGTACAAGTAAAACCAGCTTTAATCCGGCTAAAACGTCGATATATGCAATAAAAATTGGATTTCTCTCCTTATCAATATCTTACTCTCTGTCTTATGCATATAGGTAAATCATCAAGCACAGCTTCATGGTTTCTAGATCATTAAGGAAGCATATGAAAATGACGTTTCCAATACAAATGATGAAAATATCTATGTGAAATCTATAGAGTTTACTATGGAGTTCATGATTTTAAGTTTTTATTATAAAGTCAAAATATTACTAAACTATATGGGTTTTTAGTACAAAACAGAAACAATGAAAACGGGAAATATTGCCTAAAGCATAGAAACAAAGAAAACGGGAAATATTGCCTAAAGCATCAATATGACAGAAACAAAGAAAAACGAGAAACAAAGAAAACGGGAAATATTGCCTAAAGCATAGAAACAAAGAAAACGGGAAATATTGCCTAAAGCATCAATATGACAGAAACAAAGAAAAACGAGAAACAAAGAAAACAGGAAATATTGCCTAAAGCATAGAAACAAAGAAAACGGGAAATATTGCCTAAAGCATCAATATTTGGTTTAAATCATATAAGGGAAAGTTAAATGACAAACGTCCAAATATTGCCAAATTCGATGATTTTAAGTTTAAAACAAAATACTAGATAACTTGCTAAAAGTTATCGACCGTAGCTTCGAGACGAGTTTCGTGTTATTTAGATAATTAAAAAGCATATGAAAATGACGTTTCCAATACAAATGATAAAAATAACAATTTCTTCAACAGTTTTTACTATAGAGTTTCTGATATTAAACTATCAGAGCCGCGATCCGCTCCGAGGACATTATCAGGTGGGGAGTTTGACTGGGGCGGTACATCTGTCAAATGGCCTTAGGACACGCAGGTGTCCTAAGGCCAGCTCAGCGTGGACAGAAACCTCGCGTAGAGCAAAAGGGCAAATGCTGGCTTGATCCTGATTTTCAGTACGAATACGGACTGCGAAAGCAAGGCCTATCGATCCCTTTGACTTTAGGAGTTTTAAGCAAGAGGTGTCAGAAAAGTTACCACAGGGATAACTGGCTTGTGGCGGCCAAGCGTTCATAGCGACGTCGCTTTTTTATCCTTCGATGTCGGCTCTTCCTATCATTGTGAAGCAGAATTCACCAAGCGTTGGATTGTTCACCCACCAATAGGGAACGTGAGCTGGGTTTAGACCGTCGTGAGATAGGTTAGTTTTACCCTACTGTTAAACTGTGTCGTTGCGACAGCAGTCCTGCTCAGTACGAGAGGAACGGCAGGCCCGGACAAATGGTTCCGTTCTTGGTCGATCGGCCAGTGGAGCGAGGCTACGTCCGTGGGATTATGCCTGAAAGCCTCTAAGGCAGAATCCCGGCTGGAGATTCGATCCTTCGTTATCGAGCGGAGCATCGTGTTATTTTGATCATTAAAAAGCATATGAAAATGACGTTTCCAATATAAATGATAAAAATTACTTTGATTTCAATAGAATTTCGTGTAGAGTTCATGATTATAAGGTAATATTACTTACAGGAGCTGTACATGTAAAACAGCTCTAGTACGGCTGAAACGTCGATATATGCAATAAAAATTGGATTTCTCCCCTCATCAATCACTGTATTAACGAAGTACAAATAAATAAATCATCAAGCGGAGCTTCGTGTAATTAGATCATTAAAGAAGCATATGAAAATGACTTTTCTAATACAAATGATAAAAATAACAGTGTTTTCAATATAATTTTCTATAGAGTTCATGATTTTAAGCTTATACTACTTAAAGGAGATGTACACGTAAAACCAGCTTTAATCCGGCTAAAACGTCGATATATGCAATAAAAATTGGATTTCTCTCCTTATCAATATCTTACTCTCTGTCTTATACATATAGGTAAATCATCAAGCACAGCTTCATGGTTTCTAGATCATTAAGGAAGCATATGAAAATGACGTTTCCAATACAAATGATGAAAATATCTATGTGAAATCTATAGAGTTTACTATGGAGTTCATGATTTTAAGTTTTTATTATAAAGTCAAAATATTACTAAACTATATGGGTTTTTAGTACAAAACAGAAACAATGAAAACGGGAAATATTGCCTAAAGCATAGAAACAAAGAAAACGGGAAATATTGCCTAAAGCATCAATATGACA